>NC_142471.1:89653548-89808306 GCF_049115385.1 Moschus berezovskii | reverse complement strand
GTGTGAATTGGCTTCCTCCCTTTCAGTCTCAAGCCATTACCCCCAACCCTCAGCTGTCTTTAGCTAAAGGTGGCATTTAAAGTGAGGACTTTGGCCATTTTGGTGAGTCGTTCAGCTTTCCTGGGTCTCTTCCATGTATGTGTGTGTGTGCTTCAGTTGTGTCCGACTCTTTGCTACCCAATAGACTGTAGCCCGCCAGGCTCCTCTGCCCATGGGATTCTCCAGGCAAGGATACTAGAGCAGGTTGCCATGTCTTCCTTCAGAGGATCTTCCTGACTCAGGGATCGAATCCATGTCGCTTTTTTCTCCTGCAGTGGGTTCTTTACCACCAGCGCCACCTGGGAAGCCTGTCCCATGCATACATGTTATTAAACTTTTGCTTGATTTTCTCCTGTTAATCTTTCTCATGTCAATTTAATTCTTAGACCAGTCAGAAGAACCTAGACGGGTAGAGGAAAATGTCCCCTCCTCAATAGGGGCAAAGGGGACTGAGAGAATGGACAGGAGATGGACTGATGTGAGCTCCTGGCCTATGGCAGTTGAGAAGGAAAGGAAGAAATCCAAAGTTCTCTCGTGCACAATATTTGACTTAATTCTTACAATAGTACATCCATTGCACAGATGAGGAGACTGAGGGTCAGGGAGGCCAAGGGCCCTGCCTGGTAAAGTGGCAGAGTCTAATGGACCTGAGGTTCCTGAATAAGAGAATATCTTCTTCAGACAGGTAGCTTCCACGTCCCTCTGATCACACAGTAGCGGTGGTGGTGACTTGGTTGAAAGGATCTTTGGGAAAATGAGATTCCTTCCTAGGACTGGGATCTGATCAGAAACTTTTGGAGCTGACTGCTAGCTTCTTTCAGGTTGTCTGCGCCCCTGCTCTTGTACCACATCAGGATGTGAGCCATATTGATGGTGGAGCTTCAAAACCCATGATGGGGACCCCCTGCATGGGGCACCTGATAGGGAATGACTCAGGGCATGGAGGTGTAGCAGGGACCTGAGGGAATGGATGCTCTCCTGGGAGCATCCCAGGACCTTCGGTTCAGAGGTAAAGAGTCAAATGAGAGAAAGTCTTTTGAAGACCTGCTATACAGCACATGGAACTCTTCTCAAAGTTGTGTGCTATCCTAGATGGCAGGAGGGTTTGGGGGAGAATGGATATATGTATTTGTACGGCTGAGTCCCTTCTCTGTTCAAGCTACCACAACATTGTTAACTGGCTATATCCAACACAACATGCTTTTGGTGTTAAAAAAATTAAAAAATAAAAAAGAGAAGATCTTTTGAAATGAGGTTTTTTCAGGGAGCACTTGAAACCATTTGACAGAAATCTGGACTGTTTTAAAGAGAAACAGGAGTGGAAAGATGTACAAAAATTAATTCCATCATCTTTTCAACTGTCCAAGTTATTAAGTTTTGTTTCCATTGCATTGTTTTTTTAAGACCAGATTCTTTGAAATAATATTGCGATGAATATGGAGGTCATTGACTTTTTGTATTCCTTTTTTATTAACGCAATTCATCTACCATATAGTTCATCTATTGAAAGTGCACAGCTCTAGCACAGGGAACTCTACTCAATATTCTATAATAACCCATGTGGGAGAAGAATCTGAAAAAGAATGAATACATGAATGTGTGTAACTGAATCCCTTTGCTGAACATCTGAAACTAACACAACATTATAAATCGACTATACTCCAATAAAATAAAATAAAAGCTAAGTGCACAGCCTGATGGTTTTTAGTATATTCTCTGAGTTGCACATCCACCACAATCAATTTCAGAGGCTTCATTGTCCTCAGAGGATACAGCCCTGGGCAGGAACCTGAGCCAGGACTCTGGGATGACAGTGGTCTTAGCGGTGCTGTCTGATTGTGTCTTTTCCTGATTTCTCTGTTAAGCTATTTGCTTCAAATGGTAACGTGCCCAGTCTAGCAGAAGGTAACAGACTCCACCTGCTGATTGCTCTATTGTTTTAAAAAATGCCCAGAGACTTAAATCCCTCCACAGTCTGATAAAGATAAAATTGGGCAGAGGTAGATTTTGAGGCCAATTTCAAGGTTTGTTTGGCACCCAGGAGGGTTCTTCTTGGCTGTCTCTTTCTCAGGTTCTCTCTGGTGAACTCTCTAGCTTGGGTTTAGCTTATTGTTCTTAATAAAGAGGGGCTGTTGCTTTCAAGAGTGCCCTTAGGCATGAACTTCCTCACATTCTGTTTTAAATAAATTTAGTTCTTTTGGGAGCACTTCAGAGAGCCTTCTTTTCTCGTGGACTGCATTTCCCCTGAGCAATCCTCTAGTTCTGGAGGCAATCCTCAGCGTGTCTCTTCCTTGGAACATGTGACCCAGGAGTGAGCTGGGGAGAGGGGTTGGGGCCCCAGTCCTCTT
This sequence comes from Moschus berezovskii, assembly GCF_049115385.1. Classification (NCBI taxonomy): domain Eukaryota; kingdom Metazoa; phylum Chordata; class Mammalia; order Artiodactyla; family Moschidae; genus Moschus; species Moschus berezovskii. The sequence goes on along the minus strand of NC_142471.1, from coordinate 89,805,919 downwards.
AGCCTGCCCTGCTTGGGCTGAGACTGTCCCATGACACGCTTGAAGATGAAAAGTTAAAACTTTACATAACCTCCTGCTCCTTCTGTCTCTGTAACTCAATTTGCTCCTTGTAAAGTCTGGATCATGTAGGTCTCAGAAAGTGGGGACTCACAATACTAGGAACTGGAGCTTATCTCACTCAGCCTTGTCCTGCTTTTTACAATCGCCCAGCCCCTGCGAACCCACAAACCCACTTAGTCAGGCCTGTCTGGGTATAAAAACTCTGTAACCCCTTTGTTTGGGGCTCAGAGCTTGGAGTGTTAACTCCCTCTGGGCCCGCCGGACTAATAAACCTGAGTTCTCCAACTCTCCGAGTGTGGTGCTTGGTTTCTCGAGTACTGGTTTCTGCAACACACTCACCGGGAATTTAGCCTTTTCAACTTGGAATTGGCAGAATGAGAAATGCTGGTGGGCAGTCCCTCCTGATGAGATACATAAGCCTTGATTAGGGTTTGAGGGGTCGGGGAGCCCTGATTCTAGGCCACATGCATGTGGAGTGAGGCTTCTGTGAGGCTGAGTGGGCGTGGGGAGGGAGAGTGCATGTCCCCGTTGCAATGCCACAGGCTTGCTGATCTTTCTGAGTTTAGTAGATTGTCTCCAGTAAATGTTTCTTTGTTTGTCATATGCCCTTAGGGCAGCTCCCAGAGACTTTAAATTGTCTCTTTTTAAAAAACAGTTTTTGCCAGCTTCACTTCTTCCATGAAGTTACTCTCTCAGTCATCCCAGAAGTGGGAACTGTGCTGTTTTAATAATGAAGGCCTCTTTGTATTATGAATTTGCCTCCAGTGGTACGGGATAAGTTTTGACAAGTCATACTCTAATTCTCTGTTGTATTTATAATTCATTTTCTGAGCCCAAAGGAAAGGCTCTTCTAGTTTTCAGCTGGGTTGTCTGCCTGTCTGTGTATCTATCCATCTATTTTGCTTTTCGGATTTTCAGCGTTCCAGCCTAGCTTTTATTGGATTTTGTGATTTGGAGAATGGCTTGTGCAATTTCTGCTCTTTTTAATCGAGAGGAGTTATCTTTCCAGATAAGTAAGTTTTTTATAAATGCTCCATCATTTGTATACCCGTGAGAAAAAGGTATAGTCTCTTCTAAGACACAACATACGGCATCTCTCTGTTAATTTACTTTATTAGCTACATTGTTTGGTTTCTCTAGGTGGATAGTAGACAATATTCCAGCAAGTAGAGATGGGGTAGAAAGTAAAAGAAATTGCAAAGCAAATGTGTAAAGCAATTTTAGCCAGCTTGTCATGATTTCAATGGAAATAATACTTTAAAAATTAATTTGTTTGTTTTTGACTGTATTGTCTTTGTTGAATCTCTTGCTGTGGAGCACGGGCTCTGAGGCGGGCAAGCTTCTGTGGTTGTGGCACATGGGCTCAACAGCTGTGGTGCTCGGGCTCAGCTGCCCCGCAGCATGTGAGATCTTTCCGGACCCAGGATCGAACTCATGTCCCCTGCGTTGGCAGGCGGCTTCTTAACCACTGGACCACTAGGCAAGTCCCTCAATGGAAATAGTACTTGATGCATTTTCCTCAGAAGCCTTTCCAGGTCGCACAGGGTACAGATTCATGCAACTTTTGGCTTAGAAGGGACCCTGTAGGTTTTCCGGTTCCTACTTCCCTGATTTATAAACGAGGAAGATGACTGCTCAAGGTTTCATAGCTGGCAAGCTGAGGCTAGGATCTAAATTCAGGTCCTCGGATTCTGGTAAAGATGTGAAGTCTCTGTGTTGGCCCTGCTTCTGGTTCACTGTATTTTGTTTCAGTTTTCATTGTTATCTCTGAGACAGCTGGTGGAAATACAATTTCTTATTTAAAAAGGCCTTCTAGGACTTCCCTGCTTGTCCATTGGTTAAAACTCTGCGCTTCCAATGCAAGGGACATGGGTTTGATCCCTGGTCTGGAAACTAAGATCCCACATGCTGTGTGCCATATATATGTGTGTGTGTATATATACCCACACACACACACATATATAATATATTTATTTATTTGCAGGTACTTTACAATTAGCAAAGCACACTTTTATATGCCTCATCTAATATAATCTTCACAGCAAGTGATGTTTAAGGCGGCACTGTTACCCCAGTCCAGCAGGTGAAGAAATGGGGGATTAGACGTGGCAGTCTGGTCAGTGCTGGTGTCTTCTGCCCCTGAGGCCATGCACTCATTCCCAGGGCCCTGGAGTCCTGTTCCACCTTAGCCCAGAGCCAATGTTCAGACTTACTTCCTACATGGTTTTTCTATTTTATGGGGGGGGAGGGCAGTAAAATAGTAACATCCTAGGACTTTTCCTTCCTCCTTGGAGCAGTGCCCTGAACAGCTGGCTGGGTTTGTGAATGCAGCGGTAAGTCTGGGAAATTATTATTTTTAAAAAATATCACTGTAGTCTCTACACCTGCTGTAAGTAGATTATAATCGGCTGCAGTGCACTGGCAGCTTTTCTCTGCAACCTCCTGGGACCGGCTCAGTTCATTCAGGCCATTGTTTTCCTTCCTCTGCAGGAACATTTAAGCAGCCATGTCTCAGCTGCACGCCCCCACCCCCCAACACCCCCAGTGCTGTGGCTCAGCCAGCGCTTCCTGTTCTCATCTGGGAATCTGGACCCGCCCGTGGATGGCATCACTGACTCCATGGACATGAGTCTGAGCAAACTCTGGGAGATAGTGAAGGACAGGGAAGCCTGGGGTACTGCAGTCCACGGGGTCGCAGAGAGTTGTACTCGACTTAGCGACTGAGCAATGGAGTGATCAGGGGCTCCTAATCCCTGCTCCTCAAATGTTGGGGTTGGGGACTCAGGTGGTCATAGGAATCTCCAGGTTCTGATCATCTCTGAGTTTACCACGAAGTCCTTGTTTCCTGGAAGACATGAGTCCTATTTTAGGAATTATCTTACGAATTAATTCTTGGTTGTTTGCCGTGCTCAGAATCTTTCCTTCAGAATTCTTGGCACTCGGCTAGCGAGCATCCTGAGGACGGCTTTCTTTCCCGCTGTCTGGCATTTTTCTCCTCCATCACACGCTTTTGTCTGGCAGGTGCCAGGCACGGACCCTCCCCCTTCAGGTCTGTGTAGGCGTCTCCTGAGAGTCCTCAGGGCCTCAAATTGGCACCTGCTCTCAGGGGTGACATTTGCTTACTTCCTCTCGTCTTTCTGTTTAGCCCCGAGCTCGGAGGTGGGTGGACAGGGCCTCTGTTTGGTTTATCAGCAGAGAAAACAGTGGGGACATTGGAACTGGTCCCTGGGGGGAGTGGGGTGGGCAGGCAGGCGGTCCCAAGCCCTACGTGGTGCTGGAAGGAGGGCCTCTTGGAAGGACTCAGTCAAATTTGAAAGACACACTGTTTCAAATGCTCTGCTGTGGACTCCAAAGGGCGCTTCTCAGACCACTGATCTCCCCTCTACCTGGGCCATGGAACAGCTGGGTAGGCTTTTATATTTTAATTTTTTTTGGCTGCGCTGAGCCATAGTTCTGGCACATGGGATCTTAGTTCCACAACCAGGGATCAAACCCACACCCCCTGCCCTGGAAGAACAGAGTCTTAACCACTGAACCACCAGGGAATTCCTCATATTTGAATTTGAACTGAAAGCAGACACTTGCCAGCAGAAATGGATCTCTGAGAGCACCAACATGCTTTATCAGCAGTGGACCACACAGTTCCAAAGTAGAGAATAACTTCCTAGGTCTTTAAAGAACTGGAGCTCAGTCCTGGCTCTGATCCTTACCTCTGTGTCACCCACTGCTGATCTCTGTGGACCTCAAGTTTCCTAATCTTTGAAATGGGCCGGCCAGCCCCCTCTTTGGTGTGAATCATCTGAAGCAACTGGAGATGCTGTGCACAGATATGCAGGCCTGGCCCCTCCATGGAGTCCTGGCCGTGGCTCCTCTGCCCCCTCACGTGGCTGAGGACCTGCAAGTCCTTTGGAGCCCCAGGCTCATTTTTCAGTAAGGCCCCACCTGGCATATTCTTACCCACCACCCACCCAAAGAGACTTGCTATGAACCCTGGAGGGGCCTGAGTCTGGCAGTCTCTGAGTCCCAGAAAAGAGATTGGATTTTTACTGTTCCAGCCTGTGTGAGATGATGACTCATGTACTCTTCTCAAGATGTGAGCCATCTTTTAATAAAATGAAGCCACGCGTGTGCCTGTGGGGATGGTGGGGCTGTTCCTGCCACATTGCGCCAGCCCGGCGGCTCACAGGAGCCCCCCACCCCGCTGCTGGGTCCTCTGGAAGGGGCGGGGGCCTCACTGTGGCCTTCTCTCCTGAACTCTCACTCTTTGGGGCCAACTCTGGACTCCGGCGTGTTGTTGATGTTGGCCCTTGGCGATACCTGTGTGGGCGGGAGGTGGCTGCCCTGGTGGAGGAAGCCCGGTGGAAGGAATGCTGTCAACTCACCTGGCAGGTTGAACTGGTAAGTGTGGTTTTGGAAAGTGATTTTACACCCACTGTGTTTAGGCAATCAGCCTGGAAAGGGCTGATGGGATAGAGGGGGTCCCTGTGAGGCTTTGGAGAGGACCCATCCCAAACTCTACCATTCAGGAACGATCACTGCTAGTTTGTGTGCATGCGTGCTAAGTCTCTTCAGTCAATTCTGACTCTGCAACCGTGTGGACTGTAGCCCACCAGGCTCCTGTGTCCATGGGGTTCTTCAGGCAAGAATACTGGAGTGGGTTGCCATGTCCTCCTCCAGGGAATCTTCCCTGGCCAAGGAGTGACCCTTCTGGATGTGGGAAGAAGGAAAGGACCTCCCCACCTGGCACCTGGCAGAGATGGGGAAGCCAGCAGAAAGAATGGTCCCCATCCACCTCATGTGGGTGGGGGAGTGATACCTTCATCGACTCTGCCCTCCTGTGTCAACGACTGGAGTGCTCCTAGGAACACCAAGTTCCTGCAAACTTGAAAATTTCGGAAATTGAGACCCTTGAAGTTGCTGCATTCAGCTTCCCACACACTGAAAAGGGGCTTTGAAGGGGCAGCTGGGGCTTGCTTTGCCTTGTTTTGTTTTTTGTTTTCTTTTTCCAGCAGACCCAGCACGGTTTTCTTCCATTTTCAGCAAAAATGAACAGAAATGTTTGATGTGCCATGTTTGTGAATCTGGACTTGGGTCACACCTTGGGGGGCATGAAGGTGGCCCCATATGGAGGCAGTGTCACCAGCCTGCAGTTGGTCCTGCGGAAAGTGTCTCCAACAGCTGCTCAGACACAACACAGGGGACAGAAGGGTCCACGATTTCAGCAGAAAGAGGGAAACCCTTCCCATCTCTTTGGCCTCTGAGATACAAACCGAGCCTGGACGCTGGGGTGTCGTCTGAGCCAGTCAACTTCTGCGGCAGCTGAAGGAACGTTCTTCCAGCTCCTGGAGGCAAAGATGCGGGGACAGCTCTGGGGACGCTGAGGACTTGCCACCCCAGGCTCTTAACCTCGGGAGTCACAATCACGGCTTCCTGATTTCAGCTTCCTGGTCACCCCGCCAGTCTCCAGAGTTCTGGATGTGTTTATTCTCACTGACTCTGCTCTTTGGCGTCCCCGTCTCTGCCCGGCGCCAGGCGGGGACATGCTTTCGTTCCTCCCGCATCCAGAAGGGTCCCTCCCTGGCCATTCTGCCTCTCCGCCTCACACTCACCGTGCCTGTTGTCCGCCCCGGTCTTCCAGCCTCCTGCCTTTCCCCTTCATAGCCCCCCGTCCATCAGGCCCTCACCTCTAGATCTCTGCAGGCCACCCTCTGCTCAGAGTTTTCATAGCCCCCAACCCACCCTCCACCCTCGGCCTGGGCAGAACTTTCTCCCAGCTTCCCAACTTTGCAGGCCCTGTACATGGCAGGAAGTAGCTGGGACTGTGGGCAGTTGGAGGAGGCCTTGGCTGGGGACTTCCGCCTCGGAGATCCCTGGGGGCCAGCAGTCTGGGTACCTGTGTGGCCTGTTCACACACACTGCTGCCCAACTTCTGCAGAGCCTCAGAGCAGAGCCAGATGCCCCCCTCTGACTGGAGTGGGGTGTGTGGCATGCCTGCCATTTCCCCCGGAACCATCACTTTAAGCAAATGGGAAAACCAGCCATTAATAGCATGAGACAACCTACCACTGACATGGTCCCCAAAACCATAGGACCATGATTACTGCTGACCCCAGTGCCTCTGAACCTGAGCTGCCAAAACAGCATCTTTTTCTACACAAGTTTTTGTGTCAGCAAACCGGGGCTGCAGCAACAAATCACCACAAACTTAAAAAAACAAAGAGAAGTTTATTCTCTCACAGTTCTGGAGACCAGATGTTCAAAATCTAGGTGTCAGCAGGGCTAGGTCCCTCTGGAGGCTCTCAGGGGTGGAGTCTCTTTCTCCTCTTCCAGCTGCTGGTGGTGGCTGGCGTTCCTTGGCTTGTGGCCACATCATTCCCATCTCTTCCTGTGTCTTCCCTCTTCTGTCTCTTGCAAGGACCCTTGTTATTGGATTTAGATCCTGCCCTAATTGAGGATGATCTCATCGTGAGATCCTTAAGTTACATCTGCAAAGACCCTTTCCCCAAATAAGGTTACATCACAGGTTCTAGAATATGAACTATTTTTTAATTTTTGGAGGGGGTGGTCACCATTCAACTCATGACAACTGTGCTGTGAAAAGCCTGAAGGATGTCCAGCAGCCTGGAGTGCAGCCTTAGGACCCTGCCCATCCTGGGAGTGATGACTGGGCTGGATGTGTGTCATATGCTACCCTGTTCTCCAAACCTCATTTGTTGAAACCTAACTTGCAAAGGTGATGGTGACAAAAAAATGTGACGGTGTTGGCAGGTAGGGACTTTGGGAGGTGACTAAGTCAGAAGCGAACATGAAGGAACAGAGCCCCTTTCTTCCTGCCCCCCGAATCTGGCCCTGGGTGCTCTCACCCAGTGGTGGGTGGTGGCTGGGTATACTGGCTTGGGTGGAGGGTGAGGTGTGCCCTGGTGTGACACTGGGAAGTGCTGTGATATCCTCTGGGAGAGAGAAGAGAGAATTGGGCCCAAGTCCTGGCTGGCTAGTATGTGACCTTGGATGGAGCATCCAAGAAGACCTTGAACCAAAGGCTAAGTGTGCCAGTTGGAGGCCTGTTGGATGGCAGTTGCTGCTTAAGTTATTACTTTTTAAAATAAACTCTGACTGAGAACTAGCTGAGTGACAGGACCCAGAAAATCTAGGTAGGATTAAGTCCTGTCCCTTCCCTCTAGAGACTCACAGTCTCCCTGGGGGAGAAAGCCTGACCTATAAACTGGCATTAAAGCAGACACTGAGAATGGAGTGAGTTTAAAGTTTTTGGTAGGCTTCATGGAGGAGGTGGCATTTCCCCTGGGTCCTGAATGATGAATAGGAGTTCACTGAGATAGTAGTACTCTGTAGATGTCTACTGTGTTCCAAAGTTTCCTCAAACTCAGGGGTGCATCTCTTTATTATATCTCAGTTTCTGTGAGTCCAGAATCCTCACAAGGATGAGTCAGTATGTTGGCTGGGGCTGCAGTCATTTCAAGACTTAATGGAGATTTCACCTGGGCCTCCCCTAAAGCTGGCCCAAGACATAGCAGCTGGCTTCCCCTAGAGCGAGTGATTAGAGAGACAGATCTTTTAATCGTTGTTCAGTTGCTCAGTCATGTCTGACTCTTTGTGACCCCATGGACTGCAGCACGCCAGGCTTCCATGTCCTTCATTACCTTCCAGAGCTTGCTCAAACTCATGTCTATTATGTAGGTGATACCATCCAACTATCTCATCCCCTGTCGTCTCCTTCTCCTGCCTTCAATCTTTCCCAGCATCAAGGTCTTTTCCAATGAAGGTGGCTCTTCATATCAGGTGGCCAAAGTATTGGAGCTTCAGCTTTAGCATCAGTCCCTCCAATAAATATTCAGGACTGATTTCCTTTAGGATTGACTGGTTGGATCTCCTTGCAGTCCAACGGACTCTCAAGAGTCTTCTCCAACACCACAGTTCAAAAATATAAATTCTTCAGCACTTAGCTTTCTTTATGGTCCAACTCTCACATCCATACATGACTACTGGAAAAACCATAGCTTTTGTCAGCAAAGTAATGTCTCTGTTTTTTCCTTAAAGGGATATCCCGTCACTTCTGCTGAGCTCTAGTCATTGAAAGTGACTCGTTAGGATCAGTCCACCCTCCAGGGCATGATGGCCAGCGGGGTAAGGGCATCTGGTGGCTGATTTAGAGGCTGTAACCCCATAGAGTAGCACAGTGATCTGGCTCCTGTTGCAGGGTCCAGAGGAAGGACATGATGATGGATGAGAAGCCATTTCTCTGGTTTGGGAAGCAGAGAAATGATGTTGAGGAAGATATTTCTGACAATGGAAGTGTGTAGCAATGTGGAGGGCATACTATGCCAGGCTCTGTTCAAAGCATCAAAAGAAAATCTCATTTAATTCTTTCACAATTCTTTAAGAGTATAGTGCTGTTACGAGCCCCACTTTACAGATGAGGGAACCGAGTGAGCCCAGGGGTGTGTGGTGGTGTGGTGGGCCCTCAGCCTGGGGCTACACCAGGTACCAGACCAGCAAGCTCCTTGGAGTCCTGTAGGAAGGTTGGAAGGTGTGGGGACCACCCCACACAGCATCTTCTGGTCCACAGAGGACAGGAGGTGGGCATCTCTGTGGTCACTCCAGGACCAACAGTGGCCTGATTTCTGTCAGGGGGAAGGGAGTGATATTTCTATGAAATAATAGAAAAATATATGTATTGGTCTCCGCCTCTGGTTCCTGGCACAGAGCTTCAGAAACCCTTAGAATTTGCTGGGTGATTGGAGTGTCTTTTGTTCTAATGAGATGACTCTTGGTGGATAGCTTCAGGATGGGTGCTGCTTGTCAGAAAGACCAAGCTGTGATGCTTGGAATTTTCAGCTCCCATCTGCTCCCCCTATTCTCCAGTAAGGAGAGAGGTGCTGGAGTGTGAGTTAACAATCGATCGAGTCTATGTGGTGAAACCTGCATCAAATTCCTAGTAGTGGGGGGTTTGGAGAGCTTCTGGACTGCTGAGACTGTGGAAGAGCTGGGAGCCTGGTGTGCCCAGAGGGCATGTGAGCCCCTTTCCCCAGATCTTGCCTTATACATCTCTCCAATCTGGATGTTCATCTGTATCCTTTATCACATAATAAACAGGCAAACATAAGTGTGATTGTGCCCCTGAGTTCTGAGAGCTGTTCTATCCAATGTCTAAGCCAGGAGGGGTCTTGGGAACCCTGATTTATAGCTGGTTCGTCCAGGGAATTTAGATGGGTGCCAACCCTGGGCTTGGCAGCTGGTCTGTGAAGTGGGGCCAGTCCTGTGGGACAGAGCCTTTTACCTGTGGGGTCTGGACTGACTCTGGTTACTGTTGGAGTTGAATCATGGGAACCCCCCACCCCCCACGCCCCACCAAGCTGGTAGCAGACAATTGCTTGATGTGTGGAAAACCCATACTTCTAGTGTCAGAGGCGTTTTGAGTGTGTGAGTCACAGAGAAACACGGGAGAGTGTTTTTCCAATACAGTCCCCACGAGACTGCTGGGGGAGGCGCACACCTTCCCCAAAGACACACACAGGAGGCCACCATGCTGAGCCCGAGGAGGTCTGGTTTGGCCTGGGAACCTCTCATCCCGGCCCCGAGGCTGAGGGGGCTCCCCTGGCAGGAAGCTCCAGCGGCACATGGCTCCGTGGAAGCGAGAGAGGTCCATCTGGAAAGGCCCTGGCTCTGCTGTGATCATGGCCTGTTAATTCTCTGGAGCTGAGCCTGCGATTTAGGTGGAAGCCCCCTATTACCGCAGTTATCCTTCCTCTGGTCCTGTGAGCAGCTGACAGCAGAGAGGGAGTGCTTGCCCACCTTCCCCTCCAGGGAGGCGGGCAAGAAGGCAGGCACACCTCCCCGGCCCATCCCACATGGGCTCCTGGCTTCCCGAGCTCACAATGATGGTCCCAGCCAGGAGGATGAGGCAACAGCCTGGGCCGGGTGGCCTCCTCCTCCTCCTCCTCCTCTGGGGTCACTTCCCCCAGAGGGGCAGTGGACTTGGGGCCGGAAGACCAGGGATCTGGTTCCAGCATACAGCGTTCTGCTGTGTCCCAGAATGGGCCCACCTCCCCTCTCTGAGCCACACTGACTGAATGTCCCTCTTCCCACAAGGAGGCCTGTCATCTCCAGCAGAGTTTCTCCATCCTGACTGTGAGCAGGAATCACCTGAAGCTTCTTTAACTGTGGTTTTGACCCAGCAGGTTCTGGGCGAGGCTGAGGTTCCCCCTGGGGCCTCGGGACCACATTTGGGGTCTGAGCATTTTTGGGAGGAACATAATCAGGACACGATCAAGGAACTACCTAAGGCTGCCCTGGGCTGTCCTGGCTCCAATTATCATTTCACAAGGACCAGCATAACCCCATTAATAAGATGCCCTGTGTTAGCAGCGCCAGTGCTAATGGGCACCGACCAGGGATCTCAGGTTCAGACTCAGACCCCTAGGACCCCTAGACTCTTCATGATCACCTTTCTCTTTGTAAGATGAATTCGGAACAGGCGCCATCCTTATGCAAACCCTCTATTATTCTTTTATACATACAGTGATCCACCAACAAGACTTTGCCCCCAGATGCCCTTACTCAGGGAGGCAGCAAAAACTCACCCATGGACGTCCTCTTTCCATCCCCTCTTGGAAAGGTGGGAAAATTATGGACGTCCTTTAGAAAAAAGAGTCTCCGAGCAAACTGCTGGTCTGGACCAGCCCTTCCCCATGGTGGCCAGAGAAGGCGGGGGGCCTGCAGACCCCTGGTCCCCCCGAGTCCCCAACTGCGGGGTCAGCCCTGGGACGACCCCAGTGGGGCAGCTGTCTCCACTCATCTGTCCTGCTATGGCTGCCCCTTTTCTTTCCAGGCTCAGCATCCATAGTAAACAGGAGACACCAGAGTTCTTTCCATCCTTCATCCTGACTCGGGTCAACCCACCAGACAGATGTTTTCCACTTGTCCTTCCTCCAACCAGGCAAGGCAAGGTTTTGAATCAGGAGAGGGAAAGTATAATTGCAGTGGGAAGTCAAACATCTTTACCCTTTAAAGGGGAAGTTGTGCATTTATTCAATGACTACTTTCTGAGTGTGGCACTGGGAGATGCTGGGGGCTGGGGGGTCCTGTCCGCAGGATGCTGGAAGTCGAGTGCAGGGAGATACTGACTATGGATTGGTCTCCCGGGCACACGAAGGTGGGGGTGGACACTGAGCTAAAGGGGGCCGGGATGAAGGTGCAAGGCTCCTCCTGCCCCAGCTGGAATCCCAGAGGGGACTAAGCACTCTCCAGGGTAAGAAGGGCATTCCCTGCAGGGGAGCAGCCTCCACCAGGCTGCAGGGGAGTCAGGAGCGGGGGCAGGGGTGTGCTGGGGAGACGGTGGGACTGGACTTTGGATGTACATGGCAGAGTGGGGCCAGGTGGAACTGGAGCCAGGGGAAGGTGAAGGCCTTGAACATCAGCTGAGCCATGAGGGCTGCACCGCAGAGGGGCAATGGGAGCCTCTATAGGACTCCAGTGTGCGGGGTGAGGTGATCGGACTCATGCCTCGGAAATAGGGTGGGCATGAGGCGGGGGGCTGCAGACTGGGGGCTGGAGGCTGGGGACTGGAGGGAGAGGTGGTTGGCAGAGATGATGGTCCAAGTGAGTGGTGATGTGAGTCCCAAGAAGGCCAGGCCAGGGAGAGGAAAGGGCTTGAGAAGCACTCATTCAGTGGGAGCAATACATCCCCAGGAGCTGTGGATTGAGAGGACTGAGGGAGAGGATCGGTTTGTCCCACAGGTGATGGGTGGAGACGAACGGGAGGAACAACATCAGAGCCTCGGACCCACTGGGGCTCAGGGCCAGGGCTCCATGTTCAAGCCAGCTGGCTGGGGTGGGCTGCATCCTGGCCAGGAGTGGGGTCCGGGACCGGTAGCAGGGCAAGGACTTGGGAATCCAGACACACGCAGACACACACCTGGGAGTGGGGAGGGAGAGATGATAGATACATGACTATTTCCTCTAAGTAGGGCTTCCGTCATGGCTCAGGTGGTAAAGAATCCCCCTGCAATGCAGGAGACCCTGGTTTGATTTCTGGGTTGGGAAGATCCCCTGGAGAAGGGATAGGCTACCCACTCCAGTATTCTTGGGCTTCCCTGGTGGCTCAGCTGGTGAAGAATCCACCTGCAATGTGGAAGACCTGGGTTTGATCCTTGGGTTGGGAAGATGCCCTGGAGAAGGGAATGGCTACCCACTCCAGTATTCTGGCCTGGAGAAGTCCATGGACTGTATAGTCCATGAGGTTGCAAAGAATTGGACTTGACTGAGTGATTTTCAATTTCTGTCTGAGTAAGCACTTCAATCTTACTTGTTTTACCCCATTTTACAGATGAGAATGCTGAGCTTTGGAAAGAGCTCTCAATAGGCATGGCTGGTGATGGATCCTAAAGCCGGCATCTGAGTGCTGACCTATAGCTCCACCCATGCTCCTCAGGGAACAGACGGTCGCCTTGGGTGACATGGCCAGTAGGGCTGGCATTTGGGCTGGCATCTGACAGCCCAAACCCTGTCAAAAGAAGTAGAGTGTATGCTAAGTCACTTCAGTCGTGTCTGACTCTCTGTGACCCCACGGACTGTAGCCCGCCAGGTTCCTCTGTCCATGGGATTCTCCAGGCAAGAATACTGGAGGGGGTTGCCATTCCCTTCTCCAGGGCAATAGAAATAGATAAATGGATAAATACACTGCATGTGGCTATATTTGTATGTGGGGATATTACAGAGCCCTAAAACTGAATAACAGCAGACAACAAAAAGATGGATGAACCTTCTCAATCACATTTGAATGAAAATAAAAGATAGTCTGAGACTTTTCACCCCAGTTGGTATCCAGAAAGTGGTCCTAACATTTATGAGCAAGTTCAGCTTTCTAGCACAGGCCGAGCAGCCCATCTGACAAAGCAGTTCCTCTCTCTCAGTCAGCGTGAATGCCTTTCAGATTGCTTCCTGTTGTTTAACTGGCCCCAGGTGTATGGACTGAATTACACATAATCCTTGTTTATGATGCTCCCCTAATGCTCTCCTCGCAGGCTTCTCTTCCTCCTGCTTCCCTCACTTCCTCCCTTCTTTTATTCTCAGCTAATAAACAGCAGTCCGTCGTCATCCGACAAGGAAGTTGGACTCCGAGGGCTGTTTGCCACCCTCTTTTCCTCCCGGAACTCTCCCCTCCCTCCCAGGGGACAGACTCCATAAATCTTGTGTCTGTCCTTCCTTTGCTTTTCATTTTATCACATCAAAATGTAACCTCCCAAATATTTTAAATTTGAGTCATTTTTAACTTTAAAAAGGGTAGTACTGCAATTTTTTAAAGGACTATATATTTTTTTAAAAAAGAACCATTTTAGATTTACAGAAAAATTGAGAGGATAATACAGAGAGTTTGTATAATCTTTTTGGACATTTTTTCCCCCCTTTCAGAATTTTATTGCTATTTTGGAAAGTAGTTTGGCACTTTCATGGAAAGTTGAGCCTTCACAAATCATACATACCAGCAATTCTTCTCCTAGGTATGTACAAAAGTATTCTTAGCAACAGTAATATCAACATTGGAAGCAGCTCAGATTCTGTCAACAAAAGTAGATAAATAAATATATTGCATGTTGGTATATTTGCATGTGGGGATATTACAGAGCCTTAAAACTGAATAACAACAGGAAAACAAAAAGATGGATGACTCTTATCAATTGAATTTGAATGAAAATAAAAAAAAGTCTGAGATTTTTTTTTTCCCTAGTCAGTATCCAGGGAAATTCAAAGAGTTGTCCTAACATTTAGGGGCAAGTTCGGCCAAAGGCCACCCTCTTTGAGAACAGCATGAGCAAAAGTCAACAGAAAAGGGTGAGTCTCCGTTTGCAGGGGGACCACCCCAGGATGGGTTTGGAGCTTTGGGCATGGACAAGTTGAGTCAGGATGAACAGAATGGAAAATACCTGTAGAAAGCCAAAATCCACCCAGAGAGCCCTTGGTAGGTGAGGAAGGTGGGGTGAAGCGGGGAGGACTCTGCCAAACCTGGAGAGAGAGAAGCCGGCTCCCGAGGGAGGCCCCGGAGAGAAGGACCCTGAAGTTGGCCGAACAAGTATTGCGGTCATCAGAGGGGAACCCAGAGCTGGGCAAAGACTTGGCCAAATGCTGTCCCAGCTGAACAAACTGTCCCTTAACCCCATCCAATTTCCACATTCACCTAGCAACCCTCACATTTTTCTAAAGTAAGTTTTATTATAAAACTGTATAAGCTTATAAAAGAAAAGAATTTAAAAAGGCATAAAGTAGGAAATAAAGAAGGAACAAAAATCATTTGTGCTTTGGAGTATTTCATTTTAGCCTTTTTTCATACACTAATAATCATATTGAACCCGTTATTTAACTCATGTCTTTTATCCAAATACTTTTTCCCATTATAAACCCTTTGCAGTCATCTTTTTTTTTCAGCCACGCTGCAGGGTATCTTAGTTCCCTGATGAGGGATCGAATCCTCACCCCTTGCAGTGGAAGCGCAGAGTCTTAACCTCTGGGCCGCTGGGGAAGTCCTTGCAGTCATTTTTAACGAATGTATCTTTTCATTTAATTGAATCTCCCTTTCTTTCTCTCTTTTTCTCCCTATCATCCAACTATCCATCTATTCTTTGAGCCTATCTATCCCTCCATCTGTCTATTACATCTCCACTTCATAGAATATATTCTGCACAGACTTTGTGTATATATTCCAATGGCTGTTCTCCAATGGCTGGCTATTTTGGCTGTTTCTAGGTTTTCACTATTATAAGTAATCCTGCCAGGAACGTCTTGGTGCAAAAAGCTTTTTCCATATTTAAATTATCTCCTTAGGAGAGATTTCCCAGAAGTAGAATTATTAGATCAAAGGGTTTGAATATATTTAAGGCTCATGATACTTAATGCCAGATTGCTTTCCAAATGTATGGCGGTAGTTCACCTTCCTGAAGGCAGCCTGTGATCAAACCCGCTTCATTGCACCTTCTCAAGTGCTGAGTGGTCTAATTTTTAAATAGCTCCGCAACCTGTGATGCCACTTTAAGATAATCAGTGATATTTTAGAAAAGAAAGGAGATGCCCTAGAGTGTTAGGGTCTGAGAAAGCTCTATGCTGCAGTGTGAATTATGTTTAGTCTCTCAGCTGTGTCCTGTTCTTCATGACCCCATGGACCGTAGCCCGGATCCTCTGTGCATGGAATCCTTCAGGCAAGAATACTGAAGTGGGTAGCCATGCCCTTCTCCAGGGGATCTTCCTGACCAGGGATTGAATCTGGGTCTCCTTCACTGCAGGCAGATTCTTTACTGTCTGAGCCACCAGGGAAGCCCAGCTACTAGCCTGTTAGAGATTTAAAGGCCAAAGGATCCAACTAGGCATCTCTTGGCTCTCTCTTAACGGCAGCCCTGTTTGAAGAAAAGGATGTGAGAGCAAGAAGGAAGAATAGGAGGATACCAGCCACCAGAGAGGCCACTGTTGGTCACCCAGCATCTATTTCACTCCTCTCCTTCTCCCACAGACAGAAGCTGCAATTTGTTCAGGCAGGTGAGTAGATTCACGGCTCACAGGAAGTGTGAGCTCCAACCTCAACCCCAGGAAATGAATCACCACTGGACTAACGTAGGCTTAATAATATTCCCACTGGCCAACCATTGGTCAGAAGTGGGCATGCGATGCAGTTATCGTGAATGAAATGTAAGTCAAGGTTGGGTAG
This sequence comes from Moschus berezovskii, assembly GCF_049115385.1. Lineage (NCBI taxonomy): Eukaryota > Metazoa > Chordata > Mammalia > Artiodactyla > Moschidae > Moschus > Moschus berezovskii. The sequence continues at coordinate 89,790,150 of NC_142471.1, read as the reverse complement.
ATGGGCCAGATTTGGCTAGCATGACTCATTAGCCCTTTGCCCTATTCTTTTCTTCTGGTCTGGGATGTGAATAAAAGGTCAGAGGGATGGCAGCCTTCTTGTGACTATGAGTTGATAAGCATGAAGACGAAAGCCAACCCCAAGGATGGCCAGGCACAATGATGGAGTCTGTGTGTCTGAGCAGCTGATCCACCCTTGGACCATCTATCCCCAGACTTCTTGTTATGCGGAAAAACCACTTTAGACAGTTTATGCCACTTTGGTTGGCTTTTCAGTTACTTGGGTTTGGATGCAGTCCTGCAAAGAGATATACTGTGTTAGTCAGGACAAATCATGCTAGCTGCTATAACAAACATAGGGTTTCCTTGGTGATTCAGTGGTAAAGAACCCTCTTGCCAAGCAGGAAATGCGGGTTCAATCCCCGGGTTGAGAAAATCAGTTCCCAGAGCAGGGATGGAACTCCCTGCACTGGCAGGTGGATTTGTAACCGCTGAACCACCAGGGAAGTTCCAGGTTGTCTTCTCTTAAATGCCTTTTTTTCATCACAGTCATGGGTACTGATGCTGTGCAAAACTCTGGGCCACACTTGGGGCTCAGATACAGATGAATTGGGGTTCTCACCCTCAAGTAACGTGCCAAATAGTCAGCATCGATGCCCACACGTGATGGGGGAAAGGACAGGAGAAGAGTCAGGAGCAGTGCTGTGGCCAAGAGCCCAAAGCTCTGAACCACACAGGGTCTCACAGGGGAAGCTCACTGGTCAGGGCAGTGCTGGCCTCTCTGCCATCTCCATGTGGCCGTTCCTTCATTTGACCAGGCAATCCATGCAAAACGCTGCGGACGGCATACAGCACAGGGCACTTTCTTTTCATTCCTTCATTCACTGATTAGCTGGTTATTTGGTTGATGGATTGATTGATTCATTCATGCAGCAAACAAGGAAGGAACATCTGTTATGTGCTAGGCGCTGGGCTGGCTCTGAGGATAGGCAGCAAGCTCTGTAGGATTGTAAATCTTGCAATTCTATTTGGTAGAGGAACTAATCAGATAGATAGGTAATGACAGCACAGTGGTGGGAGGTGTGCTATTCACTGTGGAGGAACACAGGACAGACACCCACCTTTCCTGGAGAGGTTAAGGAGGGCTTCCTGGAGGAGGGGATCCCTAAGCAGAGTCTTGGAGGATGAACAAGGAGGAACTGGCCAGGCAGGGATGGTTACATAATTTGCAGGGCTCAGTGCAAAATGAAAATTCAGGGCTTCTTGTTCGAAAGGCAGGGAAAGTGCCACTGGAAAGTACTAAAATATAAAGCTCTTTCCTTTCTTCCACAGTCTCTCTCTTGACTTACAATGTTTTGTTTTGTTTTTTTAAATTTTATATTCAATGATACTCTAAAGAAAAACTAAAAATTTAAATCATTGGTAGGCATTTTATCTTTCATCTTTGTAGTGTGTAATGCCAGTTTTTAAATGGAAATATAAGAGCATTTACTTCATACACAGAACCACTGAAATGACACAAGTCCTATTTCATAGCTCTGGCATGCACATGTATTTCATTCTTACCAGAGTGGCAATGCTCAACTATTCTTCCTTTGCTTTTTGATAGAATTGAATTCATAGGGGTGTGTCTGTGCCTACTCAGTGGCTCAGCTGCGTCTTGACTCTTTGTGACCCCATGGATGGCAGCCCTCCAGGCTTCTCTGTCCATGGGATTTTTCAGGCAAGAATACTGGAGTGGGTTGTCATTTCCTCCTCCAGGATGTCTTCCCAACCCAGAGATGGAACCTGTGTCTACTGTGGCTCCTGAATGGGCAGGATTCTTTACCACTGAGCAAACTCTCTGCTTTTATCAAGCCCATCTTTGCATGAAATGTTCCCTTGGTATCTCTAATTTTCTTGAAGAGATCTCTTGTTTTTCCTATTCTGTTGTTTTCCTCTATTTCTTTGCATTGATCGCTGAGGAAGGCTCTCTTACCTCTCCTTGCTATTCTTTGGAACTCTGCATTCAGATGCTTATATCTTTCCTTTTCTCCTTTGCTTTTCACTTCTCTTCTTTTCACAGCTATTTGTAAGGCCTCCTCAGACAGCCATTTCGCTCTTTTGCATTTCTTTTCCATGGGGATGGTCTTGGTCCCTGTCTCCTGTACAATGTCACAAACCTCCGTCCAGAGTTCATCAGGCACTCTATCTATCAGATCTAGTCCCTTAAATCTATTTCTCACTTCCACTGTATAATCATAAGGGATTTGATTTCGGTCATATCTGAATGGTCTAGTGGTTTTCCCTACTTTCTTCAATTTCAGTCTGAATTTGGCAATAAGGAGTTCATGATCTGAGCCACAGCCAGCTCTTGGCCTTGTTTTTGCTGACTGTATAGAGCTTCTCCACCTTTGGCTGCAAAGAATATAATCAATATGATTTTGGTGTTGACCATCTGGTGATGTCCATGTGTAGAGTCTTCTCTTGTGTTGTTGGAAGAGGGTGTTTGCTATGACCAGTGCGTTCTCTTGACAAAACTCTATTAGCCTTTGCTCTGCTTCATTCCGTGCTCCAAGGCCAAATTTGCCTGTTACTCCAAGTGTTTTTTGACTTCCTACTTTTGCATTCCAGTCCCCTATAATGAAAGGACATCTTTTTTGGGTGTTAGTTCTAAAAGGTCTTGTAGGTCTTCATAGAACCGTTCAACTTCAGCTTCTTCAGCATTACTGGTTGGGGCATAGACTTGGATTACTGTAATATTGAATAGTTTGCCTTAGAAACAAACAGAAATCATTCTGTCGTTTTTAAGATTGCATCCAAGTACTGCATTTCGGACTCTTTTGTTGACCATGATGGCTACTCCATTTCTTCTAAGGGATTCCTGCCCACAGTAGTAGATATAATGGTCATCTGAGTTAAATTCACCCATTCCAGTCCATTTCAGTTCACTGATTCCTAGAATGTCTATGTTCACTCTTGCCATCTCCTGTTTGACCACTTCCAATTTGCCTTGATTCATGGACCTAACATTCCAGGTTCCTATGCAATATTGCTCTTTACAGCATTGGACCTTGCTTCTATCACCAGTCACATCCACAACTGGGTATTGGTTTTGCTTTGGCTCAATCCCTTCATTCTTTCTGGAGTTATATCTCCACTGATCTCCAGTAGCATACTGGGCACCTACCGACCTGGGGAGTTCCTCATTCAGTATCCTATCATTTTGCCTTTTGATACTGTCCATGGGGTTCTCAAGGCAAGTATACTGAAGTGGTTTACCATTCCCTTCTCCAGTGGACCACATTCTTGATAAAGGACAGAAATGGTATGGACCTAACAGAAGCAGAAGATATTAAGAAGAGGTGGCAAGAATACACAGAAGAACAAAAAAGATCTTCATGACCAAGACAATCACGATAACGTGATCACTCACCTAGAGCCAGACATCTTGGAATGTGAAGTCAAGTGGGCCTTAGAAAGCATCACTACGAACAAAGCTAGTGGAGGTGATGGAATTCCAGTGGAGCTATTTCAAATCCTGAAAGATGATGCTGTGAAAGTGCTGCACTTAATATGCCAGCAAATTTGGAAAACTCAGCAGTGGCCACAGGACTGGAAGAAGTCAGTCTTCATTCCAATTCCAAAGAAAGGCAATGCCAAAGAATGCTCAAACTACCGCACAATTGCACTCATCTCACACGCTAGTAAAGTCATGCTCAAAATTCTCCAAGCCAGGATTTAACAACGTGTGAACCATGAACTTCCAGATGTTCAAGCTGGTTTTAGAAAAGGCAGAGGCACCAGAGATCAAATTGCCAACATCCTCTGGATCATGGAGAAAGCAAGAGAGTTCCAGAAAACCATCTATTTCTGCTTCATTGACTATGCCAAAGCCTTTGACTGTGTGGATCACAATAAACTCTGGAACATTCTGAAAGAGATGGGAATACCAGACCACCTGACCTGCCTCTTGAGAAACCTGTATGTAGGTCAGGAAGCAACAGTCAGAACTGTACATGGAACAACTGACTGGTTCCAAATAGGAAAAGGAGTACATCAAGGTTGTATATTGTCACCCTGCTTATTTAACTTATATGCAGAGTACATCATGAGGAACGCTGGGCTGGAAGAAGCACAAGCTGGGATCAAGATTGCCGGGAGAAATATCAATAACCTCAGATATGCAGATGACACCACCCTTATGGCAGAAAGTGAAGAGGAACTCAAAAGCCTCTTGATGAAAGTGAAAGAGGAGAGTGAAAAGGTTGGCCTGAAGCTCAACATTCAGAAAACAAAGATCATGGCATCTGGTCCCATCACTTCATGGGAAATAGATGGGAAAACAGTGGAAACAGTGTCAGACTCTATTTTTTTGGGCTCCAAAATCACTGCGGATGCTGATTGCAGCCATGAAATTAAAAGACGCTTACTCCTTGGAAGGAAAGTTATGACCAACCTAGATAGCATATTAAAAAGCAGAGACATTACTTTGCCAACAAAGGTCGGTCTAATCAAGGCTATGTTTTTTCCCGTGGTCATGTATGGATGTGAGAGTTGGACTGTGAAGAAAGCTGATTGCCGAAGAATTGATGCTTTTGAACTGTGGTGGTGGAGAAGACTCTTGAGAGTCCCTTGTACCGCAAGGAGATCCAACCAGTTCATTCTAAAGGAGATCAATCCTGGGTGTTCATTGGAGGGACTGATGCTAAAGCTGAAACTGCAATACTTTGGCCACCTCATGCGACGAGTTGACTCACTGGAAAAGACTCTGATGCTGGGAGGGATTGGGGGCGGGAGGAGAAGGGGATGACAGAGAATGAGATGGCTGGATGGCATCACCGACTCTGTGGACATGAGTTTGAGTGAACTCCGGGAGTTGGTGATGGACAGGGAGGCCTGGCATGCTGTGGTTCATGGGGTCGTGGAGAGTCGGACACGACTGAGCGACTGAACTGAACTGAACTGAAACTCTCTGCCTTAGTCCTACTGCTGAGTGAGGAGGGACCGAAAAGGAAAAGGACTGAGGTTGCCTGACTCTCCCTATCTTCTGTGCCACTTTTCAGCATGATCAGTTGCCTAACAGGAACAAGACATGTCTTAGGAGGGAAGAGGCAGGGTTCCTTGGTCCAGGTGTCTCAGAACGCCTGAGCGCATGTGTTTATAGCGAGCTCTGGTTTGATTGGAGAGTGTGGCCTTGCTCACTCTCACACATCACATGCTCGTCTCCAGCTCACCTTGAGTCCCACTGACCTTGCACACGTCATGGGTTCTCTGGAATCCCGTGTAGGTGGAGCCCAGGGAATGCAGACACACACTTAGTATACCTGCTCCACTTGTGAGCATCGTCCCAATAGATTTCCTTCACAAAACACAAGTTCAAAGAGGAAATTATTGAGAATTTTAAGAGGGTGACAGCAGAATATTAAATGAAGCATGGAGCCCACATGAGTGTGGGTGAGGGAATCACAGAAGTCTGGCAGCGGCCGTGAACAGCGCTGCAGGAGAGTGAGACGCGCAGAGCCCTGGTGGACACGCATATTGGGTGAAACTTCTTTGCTCACACGCATGCGCCATTGTCCCATCTGACATCACTTACAAAATACAAGTTCAAAGATAAAACGGTGAAGAATTTCAAGATGACAACGGAGAGCCTGGAGTCCAGTGCATGGCCCTTGTGAGCTGGAGGTCCTCTGAGCATGGGACCCTATGCGACTGATCAGGGCATAGGCTCACCTGGCAGCCCCGTGGCTGGGGGAAGGGAGCCGGGTGGAGGAGAGTTTCCAGGTACAGGGAAGGGGCTGTGTGAAGCCCCAAGGCCGGCCCGAGCTCTGTGTTCCCTTCTGCCGTTTACGGGGTTTGGAGCTCCCAGTACCCCACTCCTACCACCCCTGTCCACTGTCATCACTCCCTCTCCTTCACCACCGTGGCTGTTCCACAACCCTGGGGCCCCCTGGGTAATGCTCTGTGGGTGCTGATTCCAGCTGGACAGGCCAGAGAGGTGGCCTGCCCCCAGTGACCTGGTGCAGATGGAGCCCTCGCCTGTAGCTGCCGCCTACCCAGGTCTCAGGCAGGCCTGGCAGGCTGCGGGCTTATGGGAAGCCCTGCAGTAGTTGGGGGGGTCTCTTCCTCTTTTCCTCTGGCTGACACTAAGGCTGCCCAGGGCGGGGGAGCCCCGCATGGCCCTGCCACCCCCGCACTCAGCCCCTACCTGCCTCCCCTCTCACGTCCCTCCTGCCGCCTCCAACTGATAACAAAGCAGCCTTTTGAAAGCACACATTTGTGGTCGCTGTTGTTCAGTTGCTAAGTCGTGTCCCACACTTCGCGACCCCATGGACTGCGGCACACCAGGCCTGCCTGTCCCTCAGTATCTCCTGGAGTTTGCCCAAGTTCATGTCCACTGAATCAGTGATGCCATCCAGCCATCTCTTGCCTGCGTCCAACCCTTGACCTGCCAGTTTGGCTGATCACCCTTGGCTGGGGTGCCAGCATTCCCAACCCCCGGCCTCATCGCTACCTGAACTAGCCTCTTTCTGACTGTAGGACTGGGGCAAGTGGCTACAGAAGGCACATCATGATGTCGGCTGCCCAGGGTGGGATGTAGGTTGTTGGGGAACATGGATGCTCAGGCACTGACCGCTGGACCCTGACAGCCAGTTCTGCTAAATTGACTGGAAGCTGGAAGGCTGAGAAAACCTGTAAAGTGACAGGAAGTCTGGACGGTAAGAATGGGAGGCAGAGGGAAGCAGAGGACAGAATCTGCCTCTGGCAGCCACCTCCCTAGTCTCCTTCTCTGCCTTTAGGCCGAGCTGTCCGTAATTAGCCGTCTGTGCACTGAGGTTCCAGGAGGCCCAGAGCGCTTCCTGCCACTTCTGGCCCAACTGCATCTATTTCTGGCAGCTTAATTTTGGATGCTGTGCTCCCAGCGTGGGAAGGCAGGCAGGAAGGGCATTTAGGTAGCTGGACCGGAGGAGGAAACCATGGCCACATGACTTTTTGAACCCTGTCCCGTCAAGAACAGACTGCTTTTGGCAGCTAGATGGTTTCGCCCCCACCTACTTGAAGGCAGTCAGGCCAGGAGGAGAGGGGACTGGCTGAGCAGAGGCCAGATCCAGCTGGGATGGAAAGCACTTTCTTGCACTTTTGCAAAAGAGACCTCATGTTATGAGAGACTAGGGCCTCCTGTACGGATGGGGATGGGCTTGAAGTCTGATGGGTCCAGATCTGTCTATCCAGGGTCACGTGGGGATTTGTGGAAATATTAATAACAAGACGTCTGGGGCTTCCAAGGTGCCGCTAGGGTTAAAGAACCTGCCTGCCAATGCAAGCGACATAGAGACCTGGGTTCGATTCCTGGATAGAGAAGATCCCCTGGAGGAAGGCACGGCAACCCACTCCAGTGTTCTTTACTGGAGAATCCCATGGACAGAGGAGGCTGGCGGGCTACAGTCCATGGGATCGCAAAGAGTCGGACACGACTGAATCGACTTAGCACACACGGGGCCAACTTAATGCCTGGCTCTCTACAGAGCCAGTCCCCTGTCTCTACCTTCCATAACAAAGGCATCTCGGGGTGAAAAGCGCTGGGATGGGACTTGAGAATTTATCTTCAGGGACTCCAGTCAGTGTGAAATCCACAGGCCTGAAGGTGGAGGCCAGTGGGGAAGAATTTAGGTGGGGATGGTCTTTCAAATTAGGTCAGAGTAGGAAGGGTGACTGACAAATCTCCTGATACATGAGAAAGAAGAAGGGTAGTTCTCAAAATCTGAGGCTGATGGGTTGTATTTTTGATCAAGTTCCTCCTTGTCATGAAGTCTGAGACATTGTAAACCACAGAAGAAAACGGTGCTCCTGAAGAAATCGGATTCGCTGGTTAATACTTTGTTTATTTACTGACACAGCTGAGAAGAGGGCTGGTGCTCTATCCATGGGTTTGTAAGAGAACTGACCTCAACCCAGGGTGATGCTATTTTCCTTTGGCCATGAGGTTACTATGGGTGTCCCAGGAAGATATGCTGCTTGTAGGCTATTTTAGAATTTGTCTGGGCATTTGAGAGCCCCGCTTGAAAACTCCATGAACCACAGATCGAAATACAAACTGAATGTTGGCAGATAGGGTAGGATTGAGTTTGGTTGCTCAGTCAGCCACAAATCTGGTAACTCTGTAAATTTGCCAGTATTTGACTGCTTTGGCCTACAAAAATGGCCATTTTGTATGGTTCACCTATTATTTATTGGACTAGGGAGCTACTTAATCTCTTTCCAACATGAGGGCTTTGTACCGCTATGAAGATCTGTCCGGAGGAGTCAGAACTTCAGCCACTGCAAGGCAGAACGAAAAGAGCTCTGATTCTGGGCCCAGAGGCCCTGGGTTCAGATCCTGCCCCCACCACCCCCAGAATTCACGAAGGAACATTTTCAGGTTGGCCAGCAGTGTTCCTGCCCCTCTGTGCTGAGGGCCCCTGCTCTGCGGCCTTATCTCTGCTCTGTTGCTTTGTCTCTGCTGTCTCTGGTGTGAGGTGTTGAGCAGGAAGGTGGCCCGGAGTTGTCAGGTCAGAGCTGGAGGGAAGGGGAGTAGCCGTGCATTGGGTCTGGGATCTGCAGGAGCAGCTGAAATGGAGACAGCCAGCAGAGCCCAAAGATGGCAAGGTGCGACCAGCAGAGTGACACTGGAGGCAGAGTGTAGATGGTGGCTGGGGCCAAAGACACAGATAGGGCACTCGTCTGCTGAGCTGTTATTATCTCAAAATGTTGCAAAACCCCCTTCCCCAGCTCAGTGGCCTCCAATAGCAAGTCTTTAATCCCCAGATGAAAGGATGCTGCCTGGCTTGATGGGGTGCCTGTATCAGGCAGTGGTTGGGTTTGTTCTTGGGTCAAGGATGAAAAGGCAGTGGCTTGCTAGGATATACTTTCCTCAAGTGGGAAGTGGAAACATGCCACATACCTTAAGGCTGTCACTTCTACCTGAACCCTGTTGGCTAACGCAAGCCTTGGGCCAAACCCAATATGAATGGAGTAGGAAAGTGCACAGGCCCTAAGCGGGCAGGGTGGGGGCAGTGAGCGATCACTGAACCAGAATCCATTTCGGCATCATACTCCAGCTTGGACAGGCAGTGGGGACTAGGGTGAGGGCCCGCCGGAGGGCTTCTCTTTACAAGTCTGGGCACATTTGCCATGAAGCTTCAGGAACGTGTTCTGTGGCCCTGACAGTTTCTATAATACAAACAACCACTCCCGTTTTGCTTTCTGGGTCACAGACATTATTGTCAATCCTCAGATCAGCCCTGCCAAGTGGTAGTGTCACTGTAGTCTCCAGCTGAGGGGTTTGAGTCTTTGAGATACCTGCTGAGTTTTCTTAGCCCATCAGCCCAGATTCCAGGGCAGTGCTGTGTGCTCCAAGGTCTGTGCTCTGCACAGTGCTGACCTTGAAGGTGTGAACCCTTGTGGGCAGGAGATTCCAGCTTCAAAGTCTGCAAAGAGACATGTGGAGGCAGAGAGGGCTCCTTAAGTTCCACAAAAGAAATAGAGGCTGTAACCTTTCACAAGCTGGATGAAAGTCATCCTCAGTCAACTCCCCAGGGTCTGCTCTGGAGTAGCATGGGGCAAACTGCAGTTTTTTGTTTTTTTGTTTTAAATTTTTTGGCTGCACACGGCATGTGGGATCTTAGCCCCCAACCAGGGATTGAAGCCACATGCCCTGCCTTGGAAGCACATGGTCTTAACCACTGGAGCCCCAGGGAAGTCCCTAAACTGTGGCTCTTAATGGTGAAATGGATCAAGCCAAAGACATCACCGTGGCCCACTGAGAGGCAGGAGGTGAAGAAGCCATCACTGCTCAACAAGGTTGCCTCCGCTGAGAGCATAGCTCTGCCACTGGCTGCCTTGGCTGTGGAGATGCTCAGTAGGTGACAAACTTCATTCCACGGCCCAGCACCACAGATGACCTTGCAAGGATTGCCTGACTTTTGCAGCCATTGATTTTGCTAAGATGGATAGCTCAGCTCCTGCCGGCACTTGCCACAGCCCAACCCCCCAAGACAGACTGAGCTTTGAGGGTCTGACATGAGGGTTACCCCTGGAAATGACCTTGGGAGAACCATCTTGGGCCTGGGAGTAGGGCCATTTGTATTCATGAGGAAATTGACAAACGTGTGCCTTGGGCTATAATAAGGGCCTTGGTGCAAGGCTACTAGAACTCAGAAATCAATATTCTGTGAGGCCTTAAGTGCTGGGGAATGAGGTGCTGTTTGCTTCAGGTTTGCCTCTAAAATTAGATGAATTAGCGTAATGAATTCTTGCAACTCATTTGCATATGTTGCTAATTTAATTTTCGAGGGAAACGCTAGGAAAGACGGTGCTGTGGATGCAGGAGTCGGGTCTGACCTATTTTCTGAGCTGTGTGCGTCTGCACATTTCTCTCTAGATGAAGTTGCTGGGCTGTGCTTTAGTACAGACGAAACGGCCTCAGCCCGCACAGATATGAGTTTTCAGTTCAGTTCAGTTCAGTTCAGTTCATTCGCTCAGTCGTGTCCGACTCTCCGCGACCCCATGAATCACAGCACGCCAGGCCTCCCTGTCCATCACCAACTCCCGGAGTTCAAAGGATACAGGGTGGCTTGTGAACTTTGGAGACACTCTAATTCTGGCCACATCTGACCTCAGGACGTGACTCCAGGAAGGAGGCTCAGCCTCCTAGAATTCCATTCTGCATCTCTTCCAAATATGCGTCCATGTGCATGAGGCTGGAATCCCGACGGTCACTGGGAGGAGGCCACGTAGATCCAGAGGCTCTTGCTCAGCCTGGGAGTCCCTCTGGGGCTGTGTCTTCTGGTCCTTAGTCTGTGCTCACTCAGCCTCTCTTTCTGGGGAGCAGGTACCAGCCCAGAGTCGGGGGGATGCGGGCAGGGGAGCCCCCGGGGCCACCCGTCTTCTCTCAGCGTTGACTCCGGAGGCTGATCCTGGCCACATGTTGTGATAAGCACTTCACTGTTCTAACAGCACTCCAGCCACATGGAGAAAGGAGATGCCCCGTGCAGCGTGGACAGAGCCAGGCTGTGACTGACTCCTGGCACACTCCTCCCCAACCCCCGCCCCGGTTAGTAGTCCACAACACCTCCATTGACAGCGCTGTCTCCTTGCTGGGTTCCAGGGAGAATCTTGCTTTTCCGGGAAGTCACTAACTCCTCTCTTGGTGGACCAAGGGCTGGACCCTACTCCAGGAAATCAGGTTTTCCCATTAAAAGTACTCGTTTCGCTTGACATATGTAGACAGGGCTCCAGAAGCCCAGAGCATGAGCATGGGAGTGTGTGTGTGTGCACATGTGCGTATGTGTGTGTCAGGGGAGAATTTAAAGTAGGGGTGGGGAGCAGTGGCAAATGAGGGGAAAGCTCTGTGAAGACAGTCTAGATTTCTCAGTCATCAGAAGGAGGGAGGGAGAAACTGTAAGTCTCCCGTCAGAAGTTCTGACACCTCCTGGCGGGTCACCTGTGTCTTCACAGCTCCGTGGGCCTGTCTTGCGCATCCCACCTTCAAGCCTCGGTGCATGGAGGCACACGGAGGGCAGGCTCACGCTCACTGTCACGATGCGAGCACTTTGGCTGACTCGGGGCGGAGTGAGTGAGGCTCTGTCAACAGTGCTCTTTGTATAGGTCTGCCTCTCACCAGCCCTCGTCCCATATACATTCTGGAATATTCTGGCCAGGAGATTTAGCCAAACCCTGGAATTACTTCTTGAACTTTTCAAGAGTGTTCTTGGCTAGCTCAGGAAAATGGGAATTTGAGGAAATGTGTCATCATTTTTGCCATCTGCCAAATCCCCCAGGTCAAGTGTCCAACTTCCGTGAAGCAGGAAAGGCCGGAAAAAAATTCTGCCAAAGTCTAGTTGTCTTTAAGAGAGGAGGCCCAATATGGCTTTCCCCTGTCAACACCAGGCTGGCTGGTTTCCTCCTCTGCCTTCCAGGACTCCAGTTGGGGAGGTGGCCAGATGCTGAGAGCCTTGCCCTGGACCCCTGCTGCCTGGGCTGGAACCTGGCTCATCCCCGCCTTGCAATTCAAGGCAAGAAACTCAGTTTCTCAACTTCAGTTTTCTCATCTGTGAAATGGGGATGGAGTGGTTCTCACCTCAGAGGCGGCCTGTTTGGGCAATTGCTCAGTTGTGTCTGACTCTTTGTGACCCTATGGACTGTAGTCGGTTAGGCCCCTCTGTCCATGGGATTATCTTGGCATAATTATCTTGCTGGAGAGGGTTGCCATTTCCTCCTCCAGGGGATCTTCCTGATCCAGGGATTGAACCCGCGTCTCCTGCATGAACAAGCAGATTCTTTACCACTGAGCTGCCTGGGAAACGTCACCTTGTGGGATGATGGAGCAAGTGTGCTAAGGCTGGTACAGGGTCCCGCACGGCGCTGGGCACGTGATCTCACCCATGGTAGTGCAGGGATGCTACTGGCTTCTGCAGCATCACTGGTGCCCCCAAGTCACCTCATGTCTGAAGCTGTTTCTCACTGTAGCTGGGATGGGACAGACAAGGCCCCTCAGCCCCTTCCCCAACCCCTAGACTAGCCTGGATGCCCAGAACTCCACACTCACCTGTGTTTTCTGTGTGTGATGTCTACGACATGAGTGAGACCCCCTCAGATAAGGCACCCTTGTGCCGTGCACAACCTGATCACCCATACAGGCACACCCTGGGTTCTGAATACAGGCAGGCTAGGATGACAGACTGAACCTGGACTCGAACCTGGACTCTGCTACTTACTAGCTTGAAGGAGGGCTTTGCATAAACTAACCCCTTGACATGTTAGCTATTATTAAAATGAGGCTATGAAAGTGGGCAAATCCTGGCTGCCTGTGGTCCTGGGTATAGTCAGTGTTATAGCTCTTGGCTAGCATGATGGGTTTGAGGTCTCCTGAATGTGGAGTTCAGGAACTGGGAAGGAGGGCATCCCTGAACATTTTCAAATGGTGTCCCGGGCAATTCTGGCAAACACAGCCTTCACCCACACCCTCCAGATGAGCTAAACCACCCAGAGCTCTCCAAATGCCCAGCACTTCTGTGTTTTTCTGTCCTGGCTCCTGCTGTCCCCTGCCTGGACCATTCATACCTGCTGAACTTGACCTTGTCCCTTCAGGCCCCATGTGAATGCCCGGATCCCCCCTGGGCTTCCTCTGAGGCTCTGTGTAGGAGGGGTTCTGTCAATTTGGGCCACCGGATCAGCATTGGGCCCCCCTGGATGGTGCACAGCCCGAGGGCCGCTGGGGCTGAGCGGACACCCCCTCAGTGGGCACCCAGCACCCGGGTTACCAGCGAATACAGATGTGAGCCTCTGGGTCTCTCCACCTGGACCCTGAGCTCTGGGAGGCACACACTTGATTTTCTGTGTCGCTGAATCAGTGCTGGTGACAATGGGCTCCAGCTGACAGTGTGGGGGGGTTGAGGAGTTGCTGGAAGAGGGGCCAGCCTCTTCAGAAATTGGGGAGAGGGGAGGAAGGAGTCAGCTGACCCGGGGGGATGCCCAAGAGGATGTTCGTAAGCTCCTTCAGAAACCACATCTCTGGGGGGCTTGGGGCTGACATTCCTGAAGGAAACCAGAGATTGTTCTACAAAAATATCCTTTCAAAAATAGCAGCTATTTTTGTTTTGCTTCCTAAGGGCAGTGGAGCGTGGCTTCCTGATTTGGGAAGACAAGTGTTTGAGCAGAGTCAGGAAGACCCGAGGGTCGGACCGGGTGGGTGGGATCACGAACTCAGGGTCCCGCCTGTTTTCCTCCCCGGAGTCCCCGAGGGCCAGGTGTGGTCACCGGGAGTCCCGCCTCAACGCACAGCCCCATGGGGGCAGTGACCAGTGACACACGGAGCCTGCTTATTTTTCACCCTCTAGGCTTCTCTCTCCCTGCTAGTGTATAATCAGTTGGTAAGAGCACTCCAGGGTCTCAGAAACTGAGGAGTGAGCCTCAGTTCAATTAACTTTGCAGCTATGAGGAACGTAACCTCCCAGGCCTCATTTTCTGCATCTGTAAAATGGGAGTAATAGCAGTCAGATGATTGTTCTCTTGTCTCCTACGAGGGCAACGAGGCTCAGAGAGTCATGAAGAAGAAGAATCAGGAAACAGTCTGCCTCTGAAGCCCCTCTCCTGGTGCCGAAGGCCCACACAGCACATGGGACCTGGCTGGGAGCCCTGCTCTGCTCTGCCGGGCTCTCTGGCCCCGTGTGTCCACAGGCTGGCAGGCCCAACACCTCAGACGGTCCGCAGAGGACGCCTTTAGTTGTGACATCGGAGCCCGTGTCTTTCCCTTGTGCTTGTCTGTATTTTCCCAAAGTTCTGCCTTGGGCTGCAGTGTATTTGAGGTCAGAAAGGCTGAAACAATAAATGCCATTTAGGAAAACATAGATGTTGCTGAGTACTTATATCTTCTGATCTTGACTGGGACTCTCAGAGGCCCTGAAGGGAGGTTGGAAGGACTTCTGTGGGCGGCTTCAGGCGCTCACGTGGTAGTGGGCGGCACTGGGCCACAGGGGTCAGGCACAGGGCCAGCTCCCCTGGGATCTGGGCTTGGCCCTGGGCTGGGCAGCCTGTGGAAGCCAGCCCACATTCCGGCCTCTAGAGGGGCCTACAGAGAAGACCTATGTTTGGTGTGTCTGAGTGGTAGCCCCCCACTCCCTCCTCCACAGTGTTTTTCTAGAACTATCACCAACCCCCACTGCTCTGCCTTTGGGGACACTGGTTTTTCCCACCCCCTGCTTCTGCTGGGGCTGCTGATAGAACCCCAACCCCTCGGTCAGGGCCAGGGGACATTGTGACCCGAGTCTTCTGCTCCTGTGGACATTTTGACCCCAAAGACATTTCTAACGTAAGCATTTTAATCAGAATTACCTAACAGTGATGAGTGTTCCTCTAGAAAGTACCAGAATTCCACAGGGAACTCCATTAAGCCAATTTAATCCCTATGTCAGTTTTCTATTCAGCTCAGTTAAGCCATTTCTGTTGTTTCCGTTTCCATTTTGCTGGAATTATTTCCTTAGAGATCAATTCTTTTGCATTTAGAATTTCACAGTGGAGATTTGCTTCATAAATCAGGTTTCAAAAAAAAAATCTGTCTCAGACTTGACTAATTGCAGCTTCTGCCACTGCAAGTGGCCACGGTTTCCATCAAGGATCAGTTTCCTGGGCCATGTTATAGTCGGTGTTATTTCTGAGTTAATGCATGAGGAAATAGTGAGGAATCTTATGAGGCGGGGAGATGGGGAGGCGGGGAGCAGTGGAACGCAGAGAGAGACACACACACACAGAAGTCACTGGGCAGAAACAGGGCTGCCGCTGGCCTGGTGGGTGGGGTGAGAGGGAGCAAAGGTCAGAGCATCCACTTGGCCTCAGGTCATCACATGGCACAGTCCTGCACCTTCGCGTCCTGGTCCTGCCCTGGTTCCGTCAGTGAGGCCCTGAGTGGTTCATCTCAGTCTCTCAGCTTCTCCGGGAAGGTACAGTTCTGTTCTGCATGGTTTTGGTTTTAAAATGTAAGTTTTTAAAAATGTGTTCATCCAGATAGAAGGCAGGATTCTTGATCCACCCTGGGTGTTTACTGCAATAGTGTTTCCTCTGGACTCCTGACTGTTTCCCGACTGGGTAGATTATGCACACAGGAGGGTTAGGAAGGAAATTAATTAATTTCACAGCCAACCATGGGCTTTATTGCGCAGCTGGCAGCTCACCTCCAACAAGTTTCAGCGCTAATGAAGGTGAGTCTCAAACTGGGGGTCATCCCTTCAGGACTGAAATGGAGGCAGATCTAAGGATGTTTGAGATCTGGGGGTGCGAGGGTAGATTGTCACCTGGAACAACCTCAAGAACTCATCCAAATTGACCTGCTGATTCCCTGGCATGAGTGACCTCGGGACGGTGCCCAGGCTGGCCCCAGGGTGGCCACTGCTGATCCATGTATTTCTTGACGAGTGGGGCCTGGGGATGGCAGCTTGTGGTTTACTCTCAGACTGAAGGGGCTTGAGCTGAATAGCAACCCATGGGAAAGTGGGGATTACACAGCCCTTTATATCCAGCTGCTCCTACTTTATTGGCCTTACTAATAAATCTCATGATGAGGCTCCAGGCCATTGAGAATCACAATTCAAAAGCATCAATTATTATAACATAATAATGTATATAATTATATATAGTTATACATATCAGAATAATAATAATAACTAAAATGAATAAGAAACAAATAATAAAGTATGTTCAGTTCAGTTCAGTTCAGTCGCTCAGTCGTGTCCAACTCTTTGCGACCCCATGAAACACAGCACGCCAGGCCTCCCTGTCCATCACCAACTCCTGGAGTTCACTCAAACTCATGTCCATTGAGTCGGTGATGGCATCCAGCCATCTCATTCTCTGTCATCCCCTTCTCCTTCTGCCCCCAATCCCTCCCAACATCAGAGTCTTTTCCAGTGAGTCAACCTGTCGCATGAGGTGGCCAAAGTATTGCAGTTTCAGCTTTAGCGTCAGTCCTTCCAGTGAACACCCAGGATTGATCTCCTTTAGAGGACTGGTTGGATCTCCATGCAGTCCAAGGGACTCTCAAGAGTCTTCTCCAGCACCACAGTTCAAAAGCATCAATCCTTCGGCGATCAGCTTTCTTCATAGTCCAACTCTCACATCCATTCATGACCACTGGAAATAAAGTATGTTACTATATACTATATAATAATCACATAGTAATAATTATATACACTTATTATAATATTCCCGGAGAAGGCAATGGCAAACCACTCCAGTACTCTTGCCTAGAAAATCCCATGGATGGAGGAGCCTGATAGGCTGCAGTCCGTGGGGTCGCTAAGTGTCAGACACGACTGAGCGACTTCACTTTCACTTTTCACTTTCACACATTGGAGAAGGAAATGGCCACCCACTCCAGTGTTCTTGCCTGGAGAATCCCAGGGACGGGGGAGCCTGGTGGGCTTCCGTCTAAGGGGTCACACAGAGTCGGACACGACTGAAGTGACTTAGCAGCAGCAGCATTATAATATTCCATTATATATATACTATATAATAATTGCATAGCAATAATTATATACACTTATTATAATATTCCATTATATTATTAATATGCAACTATTTAATAATTATGTTGTCGTTGGTTATAAACTGCTATTGATAAATTAGCAATAGCAATAATAATGATTAGCAATTAGTACTGCATCCCCTTTCACCTATACCTTCTCCCTAATTACTTCCCTGGTAGCTCAGCTGGTAAAGAATCCTCCTGTAATGCAGGAGACCCTGGTCCGATTCCTGGGTTGGGAAGATCACCTGGAGAAGTGATAGGCTACCCGCTGCAGTATTCTTGGGCTTCCCTGGTGGCTCAGACAGTAGAGAATCCACCTGCAATGTGGGAGAGACCTGAGTTCGATCCCTGGGTCGGGAAGATCTCCTGGAGAAGTGCATGGTAACCCACTCCAGTATTCTTGCCTGGAGAATCCCCATGGACAGGGGAGCCTGGTGGGCTACAGTCTATGAGGTCACAAAGAGTCCAATACGACAGTGACTAAGCATTTATGCACAAGAGTCTTTGCAATCGTGATGCGCAGCACAGCAGGGCTCACCTGACCCTCACAGTGGTGCCCGTTTGCCATCAGGCTGGGGAATAATCCAAGTTCAGAATTCCATCCCAAGAGTTTCCTTCCTGAGGCCATTTCTTACACAAACTGTCATGGTCTGGGACCTCGCCACTCCCCACCCCGCCCACAGAAGCAGATCCTAGTAAGCGGTTTATTTGGGAGGTGATTGTAGGGAATGCCCAAAGAGGGTGAGAGAGGAAAGGTACAGAGCCCACAAAAGGTGGGCCAGTTCCCAGCTTGGAGCCCTTTCCCACTGAGGAACTCTGTCTGCACAGAACATAGTTCAGAGTTATCCCAGGGGGGCGTGGGCACTGGGATACTTAGCCTCCAACTCCCATCAGCCATGGCTTCTGGGGGCCTTCATTCTCCAACTTTTCATTCTCTTCGGAGAAGGCAATGGCACCCCACTCCAGTACTCTTGCCTGGAAAATCCCATGGACAGAGGAGCTTGGTAGGCTGCAGTCCATGACGTCGCTAAGGGTTGGACACATTAGCTCTTCATGGACTAAACTCACTTCAGGAGGGTCTCTGACTGCATCCCCACAGGGGCTCACTGCTGTGAAGCAGCTCATTCTGACCTTGGACCACTGGACACTGGAAAGCTGTTTCTCTAGATCCAAGGTTGATGGCTGTGGAGGCTGAAAACAGTCCCTCAGTTCAGTTCAGTTCAGTCGCTCAGTCGTGTCCGACTCTCTGCGACCCCATGAATCACAGCACGCCAGGCCTCCCTGTCCATCACCAACTCCCGGAGTTCACTCAAACTCATGTCCACAGAGTCGGTGATGCCATCCAGCCATCTCATTCTCTGTCGTCCCCTTCTCCTCCCGCCCCCAACCTTTCCCAGCATCAGAGTCTTTTCCAGTGAGTCAACTCGTCACACGGAGAAGGCAATGGCAAGCCACTCTAGTACTCTTGCCTGGAGAGTCCCATGGGAGGAAGAGCCAGGTAGGCTGCAGTCCATGGGGTCACTAGGGGTAGGACGCGGCTGAGTGACTTCACTTTCACTTTTCACTTTCCACTTTTACGCATTGGAAAAGGAAATGGCAACCCACTCCAGTGTTCTTGCCTGGGGCTTCCATCTATGGGGTCACACAGAGTCGGACATGACTGAAGTGACTTAGCAGCAGCAGCAGCAACTCGTCACATGAGGTGGCCAAAGTATTTCAGTTTCAGCTTTAGCATCAGTCCTTCCAATGAACACCCAGGATCGATCTCCTTTAGAATGGACTGGTTGGATCTCCTTGCAGTCCAACGGACTCTCAAGAGTCTTCTCCAACACCACAGTTCAAAAACATCGATTCTTCGGCGATCAGCTTTCTTCACAGTCCAACTCTCACATCCATACATGACTACGGGAAAAACCATAGCCTTGACTAGACGGACCTTTGTTGGCAAAGTAATGTCTCTGCTTTTTAATATACTATCTAGGTTGGTCATAACTTTCCTTCCAAGGAGTAAGCGTCTTTTAATTTCATGGCTGCAATCAGCATCTGCAGTGATTTTGGAGCCCCCAAAAATAAAGTCTGACACTGTTTCCACTGTTTTTCCATCTATTTCCCATGAAGTGATGGGACCAGATGCCATGATCTTTGTTTTCTGAATGTTGAGCTTCAAGCCAACCTTTTCACTCTCCTCTTTCACTTTCATCAAGAGGCTTTTGAGTTCCTCTTCACTTTCTGCCATAAGGGTAGTGTCATCTGCATATCTGAGGTTATTGATATTTCTCCCAGCAATCTTGATTCCAGCTTGTGCTTCTTCCAGCCCAGCATTCCTCATGATGTACTCTGCATATAAGTTAAATAAGCAAGGTGACAATATACAGCCTTGACGTACTCCTTTTCCTATTTGGAACCAGTCTGTTGTTCCATGTCCAGTTCTGACTGTTGCTTCCTGACCTGCATACAGGTTTTTCAAGAGGCAGGTCAGGTGGTCTGGTATTCCCATCTCTTTCAGAATGTTCCACGGTTTATTGTGATCCACACAGTCAAAGTCTTTGGCACAGTCAATGAAGCAGAATTAGATGTTTTTCTGGAACTCTCTTGCTTTTTCCATGATCCAGAGGATGTTGGCAATTTGATCTCTGGTGCCTCTGCCTTTCCTAAAACCTGCTTGAACATCTGGGAGTTCACGGTTCACATATTGCTGAAGCCTGGCTTGGAGAATTTTGAGCATGACTTTACTAGCGTGTGAGATGAGTGCAATTGTGCGGTAGTTTGAGCATTCTTTGGCATTGCCTTTCTTTGGGATTGGAATGAAGACTGACTTCTTCCAGTCCTGTGGCCACTGCTGAGTTTTCCAAATTTGCTGGCATATTGAGTGCAGCACTTTCACAGCATCATCTTTCAAGATTTAAAATAGCTCCACTGGAATTCCATCACCTCCACTAGCTTTGTTCGTAGTGATGCTTTCTAAGGCCCACTTGACTTCACATTCCAAGATGTCTGGCTCTAGGTCAGTGATCACGTTATCGTGACTATCTTGCTCGTGAAGATCTTTTTTGTACAGTTCTTCTGTGTATTCTTGCCACCTCTTCTTAATATCTTCTGCTTCTGTTAGGTCCATACCATTTCTGTCCTTTATCGAGCCCAACTTTGCATGAAATCTTCCCTTGGAATCTCTAATTTTCTTGAAGAGATCTCTTGTTTTTCCTATTCTGTTGTTTTCCTCTATTTCTTTGCATTGATCGCTGAGGAATTCTTTCTTATCTCTCCTTGCTATTCTTTGGAACTCTGCATTCAGATGCTTATATCTTCCTTTTCTCCTTTGCTTTTCACTTCTCTTCTTTTCACAGCTATTTGTAAGGCCTCCTCAGACAGCCATTTTGCTTTTTTGCATTTCTTTTCCATGGGGATGGTCTTGGTCCCTGTCTCCTGTACGATGTCACTAACCTCCTTCCAGAGTTCATCAGGCACTCTATCTATCAGATCTAGTCCCTTAAATCTATTCCTCACTTCCACTGTATAATCATAAGGGATTTGATTTCGGTCATATCTGAATGGTCTAGTGGTTTTCCCTACTTTCTTCAATTTCAGTCTGAATTTGGCAATAAGGTGTTCATGATCTGAGCCACAGCCTGCTCTTGGCCTTGTTTTTGCTGACTGTATAGAGCTTCTCCATCTTTGGCTGCAAAGAATATAATCAATCTGATTTTGGTGTTGACCATCTGGTGATGTCCATGTGTAGAGTCTTCTCTTGTGTTGTTGGAAGAGGGTGTTTGCTATGACCAGTGCGTTCTCTTGACAAAACTCTTTTAGCCTTTGCCCTGCTTCATTCTGCTCCAAGACCAAATTTGCCTGTTACTCCAGGTGTTTCTTGACTTCCTACTTTTGCATTCCAGTCCCCTATAATGAAAAGGACATCTTTTTTGGGTGTTAGTTCTAAAAGGTCTTGTAGGTCTTCATAGAACCATTCAACTTCGGCTTCTTCAGCGTTACTGGTTGGGGCATAAGCCTGTATTACTCTAATATTGAATGGTTTGCCTTGGAAACAAACAGAAATCATTCTGTCGTTTTTAAGATTGCATCCAAGTACTGCATTTTGGACTCTTTTGTTGACCATGATGGCTACTCCATTTCTTCTAAGGGATTTCTGCCCACAGTAGTAGATATAATGGTCATCTGAGTTAAATTCACCCATTCCAGTCCCTTTCAGTTCACTGATTCCTAGAATGTCTATGTTCACTCTTGCCATCTCCTGCTTGACCACTTCCAATTTGCCTTGATTCATGGACCTAACATTCCAGGTTCCTATGCAATATTGCTCTTTACAGCACTGGACCTTGCTTCTATCACCAGTCACATCCACAACTGGGTATTGGTTTTGCTTTTGCTCCATCCCTTTATTCCTTCTATAGTTATTTCTCCACTGAGCTCCAGTAGCATACTGGGCACCTACCGACCTGGGGAATTCCTCATTCAGTATCCTATCATTTTGCCCTTTACCTTGAGAACCCCATGAACAGTTTTAAAGGAAAACAGTCCCTAAAGATGTCTTAATATCCAGATCCTAAGGCCTGGATATTTAAACGTTATCTTACCTGGAGAAAGTTCCTTTACAGATGTGATGAAGTTAAGGATCTAAGGATAGGGAAATTACTCTGGATTATTGAAGAGGGCCCTACTTGTCATCACAGTATCCTTCTAAGTGAAAGTAGTTCAGCTGTGTCTGACTCTTTGTGACCCCATGGACTATACAGTCTATGGAATTCTCCTGGCCAGAATACTGGAGTGGGTAGCCTTTCCCTTCTCCAGGAGATCTTCCCAACCCAGGGATCTTCCCTCATAGCTCAGTTGGTAAAGAATCTGCCTGCAATGCAGGAGACTCAGGTTTGATCCCTGGGTCAGGAAGATCCCCTGGAGGAGGGCATGGCAACCCACTCCAGGAATTTTGCCTAGAGAATCCAATGGACAGAGGAGCCTGGTGGGCTATAGTCCATGGGATTGCAAGAGTCGGACATGACTTATCAACTAGACCACCACCACACTGCCATCCTTCTAAGAGAGACAAAGTATATGTGAGGCCAGAAGAGAAGATCACGTGACCACAGAGGCAGGGATCAGAGCGATGTGGCCACGAGTGAAGGAACGTGGCAGCAGCAGCCCCAGAGGAGGCAGGAACTCCTGGAGCCCCTGCTGCTGCTGCTGCTGCTAAGTCATTTCAGTCGTGTCTGACTCTGTGTGACCCCATAGACGGAAGCCCACCAGGCTTCCCCATCCCTGGTATTCTCCAGGCAAGAACACTGGAGTGGGTTGCCATTTCCTTCTCCAATGTGTGAAAGTGAAAAGTGAAAGTGAAGTTGCTCAGATGTGTCCGACCCTTAGCGACCCCACGGACTGCAGCCTACCAGGCTTCGCCATCCATGGGATTTTCTAGGCAATAGTACTGGAGTGGCTTGCCATTGCCTTCTCCGCCAGGAGCCCCTAGAGGGCCACAGTTCTGCCCCCACCTTGATTTTGACCCAGTGATACTGATTTTTGGCTTTCTGGCCTCCAAAACTGTAAGAAAGTAAACGTCTGTTGTTTTAAAGTGCCACCCTTGGGGTAATTTTTTCCCAGCAGACCCAGGAAACTCACAGTGTTTCTGGACTTCATCCCCCGGCTCCCTGCTCTGCCAGGTTTTCCAGCATCTCTAGAAGCCCCTGGTCCCCCCAGGGTCTTTCTTCTTGCAGGCACAGAAGAACCCTGGTATCCACTGCTGGACCTCTTGGGGAAAGACCCCCAGATCACAAGGCTTTCTCCTCCCAGCAGAAAGTGAAGAGTGACCATCATCCGTCCTTGGCTCACCTACTCTGTTCAAGCCTCTTAATTTTCCATGGACTCTTTTTTTTTTTTTTAAAAAGAACTAAGATCCTGGCATGTAGGATCTTAGTTCCCTGATGAGGGAATGAATCCTCACCCCCTGCAGTGCAAGTACGGAGTCTTAACCACTGGATTGCCAGGGAAGTCCCTCATCCCAACATATTTTAATCTTTTCCCAAAGAGCTGGGGACATGATGGAAGGATTCTGGCTCCTCTGCCCATCCACATACTCCTCTCTCCTTGAAGGTGAGAAGTTGCTGGTCTGCTTGGAAGCCATTGGCTGCCTTTGGATTCCACTGGCAGGCACAGTCATTCTCTTGAAAGGTAGTACAGGTCACCACCACCCTCTGCTCCACCTGTAGCCAGGTGAGTTGGCAAGCCAGTCATCTCCATCTTTGGGCCCGCCGAATCAGTGCGCTGAGTCAGCCCCATGGTCCCGGTCACTCTAGTCCTGAAGGAGTGCCTTGCAGGAATCCTGTTCCCGGCCCCAGTCCCAGGCATTAGCTCATCCCTCCCAGGGAGCTCTGTACCCGGAGCTATAAGGTGCTTGCCCAGCTGTTGAAAAGATCAATATTCATTTGGCAATGTGAGTCCTTGCCAATACATTCTCCCATGAGTTGTGCCTCTGGCAGGAACCCTAGGTGGTGAGTGGTAGGGTTCAGACCCCGCCTTCCCCGCTCCCCAGTTCTGAAAGACCACTCGGAGAGCAGGGATGAAGCACAGAGCAAATGCTCCACATGTGGCAGTGACTACAGCCCTGACCTCTATTACGACGATTTCTTCCAGCTTTCCATAAATATTTGCGGAATTGAATGAAAAACTGACAATTGCAGCCACAAATGTGTTTCCTATTTCAGAGCTTTTTGGGTATGTGAGTGGCATATTTGATCAATTTGCTGGGAGACAGTAGGACGAATGGGTGTTGGTCTTTGCCCAGAAAAGACAAGGGAAGGGGGATTTTACCTTAAAGAAGGTCTACACGTCCAGTCCAGCTAGGTTTCCGGCTGGTTGTCAGTTCAGTTCAGTTCAATTCAGTCACTCAGTCGTGTCCGACTCTCCGCGACCCCATGAATCACAGCACGCCAGGCCTCCCTGACCATCACCAACTCCCGGAGCTCACTCAAACTCATGTCCACAGAGTCGGTGATGCCATCCAGCCATCTCATTCTCCGTCGTCCCCTTCTCCTCCCGCCCCCAACCTTTCCCAGCATCAGAGTCTTTTCCAGTGAGTCAACTCGTCGCATGAGGTGGCCAAAGTATTGCAGTTTCAGCTTTAGCATCAGTCCCTCCAATGAACACCCAGGATTGATCTCCTTTAGAATGGACTGGTTGGATCTCCTTGCAGTATAAGGGACTCTCAAGAGTCTTCTCCAACACCACAGTTCAAAAGCATCGATTCTTTGGCGATCAGCCTTCTTCACAGTCCAACTCTCACATCCATACATGACCACGGGAAAAACCATTGCCTTGACTAGACGGACCTTGGTTGGCAAAGTAATGTCTCTGCTCTTTAATATACTATCAAGGTTGGTCATAACTTTCCTTCCAAGGAGCAAGAATCTTTTAATTTCATGGCTGCAATCAGCATCTGCAGTGATTTTGGAGCCCCAAAAAATAAAGTCTGACACTGTTTCCACTGTTTTTCCATCTATTTCCCATGAAGTGATGGGACCAGATGCCATGATCTTTGTTTTCTGAATGTTGAGCTTCAAACCAACCTTTTCACTCTCCTTTTTCACTTTCATCAAGAGGCTTTTGAGTTCCTCTTCACTTTCTGCCATAAGGGTAGTGTCATCTGCATATCTGAGGTTATTGATATTTCTCCCGGCAATCTTGATTCCAGCTTGTGCTTCTTCCAGCCTAGCGTTCCTCATGATGTACTCTGCATATAAGTTAAATAAGCAAGGTGAAAATATGTAGCAGATGCCAATATGATTTCAAGGTTTTCTGACCTTAGGAGAGGAGAGTAAACGAGCCCCTCCTGGTGACTCTGGTGTCCTGGGGGTCTTCACGTGGTCATTGCACAGCGATTTGCAGCAACTTTCTCTCTCCCTCATTCTGCGTGGGTGAAGAAAGAAGGTGTAGCAACAGGCAACAGCTGGATCAACACTGGACCTTGTCCCAGAGTCTCGAACCTGAACCCAAGAATTGATGCCAGCACAGCCAATCCTGAGCTTGTCATGCCCATCATATGTTGTAGACTGACCCTCTGTGTCCACCTCCGTGGCTGGGTCAGCTCCCAGCATCGCTTCTAGACCACTTCCCAGTCTTTGCTAACGATTCCAGAATGCCTACAAACTGAATCCAAAAATTATGACCATAACGTGTCACTAACTTCTAAGAGTAATAAGCTAGGAAGACACAGATCACTAGTTCTCCAAAGGTCCCAAAGTCCTGACTGAGTCATGCAAATCTTCCTACTCCGGTCAACCAGGACGGACTAAATGTTGATGCAAATCATCTGGAGAGCTTGTTAAACAGGCAGATGCTGATGTTGTAGGTCTGGGGTGGGGCCTGAGACTCTGCATTTTTAACAAGCTTCCAGGAGGTGCTGAAGCTACTGGTCTGCAGACCACACCTTGAGTAGGGTAAATCTAGAGACACCAAGTTCACTGGTAGAGTACTTACTATGCTTCAAATTTAGGTCATTTTCTGCCAAGCTTAAGCAAATTTCAACCACAGGTCTCTATTTCCCATTGTGTAGAACACTGTTTTCATGATTTTTTTACCATTCAGAGTTTTTACATTTGTAACTCCATTAAGAACTATCTCACCCCCATTTTGCCTACAACAGAAAACCAATCTGAGTTTTCTCCAGGGGACTGCATCTACCCTTGACCTTCATTTCCTGTTGGGCTATTGATTTTGAGTGGATTAAACAATGTCCCCTTCTGCAGACTCTAAAATTCTATTCTAGAATCAAAGTCAACGCACTCCTAAATCCCACATTCAAACGGAGGGCACTGGGGAAGTGAGTGAGGCAAGGATACCTCCTTGTGTTTGGGTGTGCGCTGACGCAGGGGCTTCAAAATAGCTCAGTGACCCCTGCATCCAGCCCCACGCCCTCCACCCCTTGACTTGGTGGGGAACATCAGCATCCTCCAAGCCTCCCACTGCTGGAGCCTGCCTCCCTCCCTCCCTGGCCTCTGAGCCTCTGTGGAGTGGGGAGTGAATTAGCCTATCTGGGACTCTGGTCGGAGAAGGTAATGGCTCCCCACTCCAGTACTCTTGCCTGGAAAATCCCATGGGCAGAGGAGCCTGGTGGGCTGCAGTCCGTGGGGTCGCTAAGAGTCGGACGACTGAGCGACTTCACTTTCACACATTGGAGAAGGAAATGGCAACCCACTCCAGTGTTCTTGCCTGGAGAATCCCAGGGATGGGGAAGCCTGGTGGGCTTCCGTCTATGGGGTCACACAGAGTCGGACATGACTGAAGTGACTTAGCAGCAGCAGCAGCAGTGACTCTGGTACCTGGCTCATTGTGTGCATGTGTGTGTGCTGAGTTGCTTTAGTCATGTCTGACTCTTTGCGACACCATGGACTGTAGCCCGCCAGGGTCCTCTGTCCATAGGATTCTTCAGGCAAGAATACTGGAGTGGGTTGCCGTGTCCTTCTCCAGGGGATCTTCCTGATCCAGGGATCGAACCTGCATCTCTTACATCCTTGGCACTGGCAAGCGGGTTCTTTGCCACTAGTGCCACCTGGGAAGCCCACCTGGCTCATTAGGTGCCTAACAAACATGTACGTAAAAAGGAGCTTTAACTTTATCTCCTTGCCTGGGAGGATAACAGAACTGCTCAAGGCCCCACAGACAGTGACAGTGGAGGCAGATTCCTCAAAGTGACACTGAACCAACTTGTAAACTCATGCACAAAGAGCCCGCGAGGCTATCTCATCCGGTCTAATGTTGATAAACTGAAGTCAGGCAGGGCCATTGACTTGGCCCATGTGATTATCTTTGTTGTTGCTGTTTAGTTGCTAAGTTGACTCTTGTGGGAGCTCGTGGACTGTAGCCTGTCGGGCTCCTCTGTCCATGAGATTTTCCAGGCAAGAATATTGAAGTGAGTGGGTTGCCGTTTTCTTCTCCAAGAGATCAAAAACCAGGGATCGAACCCAGGTCATCTGCATTGCAGGTGAATTCTTTGCCATCTGAATCACCATTATCTTTAGGAGTTAGATATTTTTCCACTCAGACTCCATGTCTCCAGAAGCTCACTCTCAGGGAACTCTCGAGATAGAGTCATGTTTGTGTCAAGGACATTGGAATGAAGAGTTTTCTTCTTAAAGGCTGCCAACACTCGCTGGTGAGGAGGCAGAATCAGGTGTAATGTTAATAATTACATTGTGGGCATGAAGGTGCCATAGATTACAGAACTCGTGGAGAAAATGGGCCTTTTACAGTAGGTCTCAGTCATTAGTGGAATTTCACGTTCAGAATTAGTCAGGAAAGGTAGTTAGCGTCAAGGAATGCTGGCAGCCGCATAGTTAACATGACGGATGTTGGTGGGCTCACACTAATGACTTACAGAATCTCTGGAGCAATTTGGTGGTCAGCAGACAGTCTGAGAATCAATCGCCACAACCGTCAATAATCTATCGCTTCTATTTAAAGCCTGGGATCTGCATCATCTTGAACAGAAGGCATCCCTGATGGAGGAAGGTTGACATCCAACAAAAGCCTGAACCCTGGCTCTTCAGATGCATCTGGCTTCTTCCTGGCGCAGAGCAAACAGGAAAGTTGTTTGAAGAATCTGCTCCTGATTCCATTTGGGGCAGAAACAGTGTTGCTGGCTACTCAGAGATTGGGAGTGAGATTTTAAACTAGATTTAGCTTTACAGGTTCATCACTGTGATCAGGAAAAGGCCCCTACCGTTCAGTGATCCCCAGATTATTGAGATGGGAGAGCACTGGTCAGGGAACCCAAGTACTTCTGAAGTTAACGAGCGGCAGAGTCAAAGCTCTGACCGGGGTTGTGTAGTCTTTGCTCAGCTGGAATAATATTTTTTTACCTTTGTGTTTTATATTGGAGCATAGCAGATTAACAATGGTGTGATAGTTTCAGTTCAGTTGCTCAGTCATGTCCGACTCTTTGCGACCCTGTGAACCGCAGCACGCCAGGCCTCCCTGTCCATCACCAACTCCCGGAGTCCACCCAAACCCATGTCCATTGAGTTGGTGATGCCATCCAACCATCTCATCCTCTGTCATCCCCTTCTCCTCCTGCTGTCAATCTTTCCCAGCATCAGGGTCTTTTCAAATGAGTCAGCTCTTCGCATCAGGTGGCCAAAGTATTGGAGTTTCAGCTTCAAAATCAGTCCTACCAGTGAACACTCAGGACTGATCTCCTTTAGGATGGGTGGTTGGATCTCCTTGCAGTCCAAGGGACTC
Organism: Moschus berezovskii; assembly: GCF_049115385.1. Classification (NCBI taxonomy): domain Eukaryota; kingdom Metazoa; phylum Chordata; class Mammalia; order Artiodactyla; family Moschidae; genus Moschus; species Moschus berezovskii. The sequence continues at coordinate 89,761,872 of NC_142471.1, read as the reverse complement.
TCAAGAGTCTTCTCCAACACCATAGTTCAAAAGCATGAATTCTTCAGCAGTCAGCTTTTATAGTCCAACTCTCACATCCATACATGACCACTGGAAAAACCATAGCCTTGACTAGATGGACCTTTGTTGACAAAGTAATGTCTCTGCTTTTTAATATGCTGTCTAGGTTGGTCATAGCTTTCCTTCCAAGGAGTAAGTGTCTTTTGTTTCAGGTGAGTGAGTGAGTGAGTAAAGTCGCTCAGTCATGTCCGATTCTTTGCGACCCCATGGGCTGTAGCCTACCAGGCTCCTCCATCCATGGGACTCTCCAGGCAAGAGTCCTGGAGTGGGTTGCCATTGCCTTCTCCAGGTGGACAGCAAATATATATACATGCATTCTCAATCTTACATATATATGTATCCATCCTCTCCCAAACTCCCCTCCCATCCAGGCTGCCACAGAACATTGAGCAGAGGCCCCTGTGCTGTGCAGTAGGTCCCTGTTGGTGATCAGTTTTAAACATAGCAGTGTGTGCATCAACACGAATAATGTTGATAAAACAGTAACAGGAACAACAGCAGTTACTAGTTTTTCAGAGCTTACTGTGTGTCCGGTGCTTGCTGAACATTTTACACATGGTTTTTCAGTTTGGTCTTCACAGATAGAAGCTGAGAGTTTGAGTAACTTACTCAAGGTCACACAGCAAACACTTACAGGGCTGATCTTCAAAGCCAGATCTTGGTACAGATCTCCTAAGTACAGTGTTATTTTGAGCTGCTGGATGCAGGAAATTGATGCTAAATTCTTACTACCTCAGCCATCTCATCTATAAAATATGAATAATAATGGGCTCCACATACAATTTCAGGAATAAGTTGCTTGGCAAGCTGTTATGCAGGGAGCCGAAAGCCTGAAGGTAACTATGTTCTGATAATTACGACATGCATTCACATGAAGGCACCTGTGTGCCAGTTGCAAACACCCGTCTCTACCCCTCCCTTCCCAAACCCTTGGATGCACTGAGTCCTGCCCAGTCCTTCTTGATAGCATCCTGTGCCATACACTCACCGCACACTCACACCACCTTTGGTCTATAGACTTGAGTTTTCTACAGTCTGTCTGCGTGTCTCCTCTTCCAAAGCTTTCAGTGGTATGCCATTTCCTTTAGGATTAAGAGTGGCCTTCTCAGAGCAGCAACGGAGCCCTCCCACCTAATCTGTCTCCAGGGTAATCTCTTCATGTGCCCACGGCCCACTCAGAACCCCCCTCCTCCTCAGCCTCCATCACTGGTCCTTGCCCTCCCCGTGACTATGGCAACAAACACTCCGCTCCTTACCACCCCTGCCAGCATCCTCAGGACTAGATTCCCAGGAAAGCGTCCCTGCTTTTGCCGGTTCCCACTCCCAAGAAGGGATCCTCACACTTCTTCCCATCTTCAATATCAGGGCTGCTCAAATGCACACTGACCCCGTCTGTGCCCAGGAAGGCCCAGATAGACGATGGGGGTTGATGACAGAGTCCGGATAGGAGACAGGGTGAACTTGCTGTGTGTGCCTTTCCTTTTCAGTTGCATTTTTGGTTCAAAAGTGATGATCACCAAATTTCCACTCTGGAATGTCAAGGCTTCATTCAGGGAAAGAAACCCCTGAAATTACAGATACATGTGTAGGTAGAGGGCTCCTGGCTTTCATAAATACTGTTAGAAGTCCATGACTCAACAAGACATCCCTGGGTTACTGGAGCTGCTGGAGAGTGAGACTGTGTGACCCCCAGTTACCCTTCCCCAGAGTTCTGAGACTGGAGGCCAGAGGGAGCGCAAGTAGATAGTAAGCATGCCTAAGCTGAAGAGCAAAGAAGAGCTGATGAGGCCACAATTGCAGCAGATTTTAATTTGTTTCTCTCAGCAACAGATAGATCAAGCAAACAAAAAAGTAACAAGATTGTTGAAAAGTTGAACCATACAGCGAACAGATGGATCTAATAAAAAATACAGAACCCCAGTATCTGCCAAACAGATACACGTTTTCCCAAACACATGATTAATATTTACCCAAACTGATTATACTGGGCTGCAGAATACATCTCAATAGGTACTGAATCATTATATCATAGAGAAATTATGTTCTCTGACCACATATGATAAAATTAAAGATCAAAACTTTCCATATACTTTGAAATAAAAAAAATTAGGTGGATAATTCACAATCACAGAAGAAATTATAATGGAAAATTTAAAACTGAACAATAATGAAAACACTATGCGTTATCAGTCAGTCTAGGCTAGGTTATGCTGAGATAACAAACATGCCCCAAGTCTTAGTGGTTTGCACACCTAAGGTTTGTTTCTCCTTGCTGTATTACATGTCTGTCCTTGGCCAGAAAGACGTTCTGTTCCACATCCTCTTCACTCAGAGCTGAGGCTGATGGAGCCTCACCCATCTGGCACATCACCAGTTCCTGTGGCTCAAGGAGGGGAGCCCTGGAGGGTCTTTATTTCTTTGGCTCCATCGGGTCTTAGTTGCATCATGTAGATCTTTCATCATGGCTCATGGACTCTCTAGTGGGACGTGTGCGTGCTCAGCTGTGTCCAACTGTTTGCGGCCCTTTGGACTCTAGCCCGCCAGGCTCCTCTGTCTGTGAGATTTCCCAGGTAAGAATACTAGAGTGGGTTGCCATTTTCCCCTCCAAGGGATCTTCCTGATCCAGGGATCGTCTCCTACGTCTACTGCATTGCAGGCAGGTTCTTTCCTGCTGAGTAAATGGGGCTTCCTTCTAGCTGTGGTGTGAGAGCTTGATTGCTTCACAGCATGTGGGATCTTAGTTCTCCAGCCAGGGATTGAATCTGCATCCCCTGCATTCCAACACTGGTCTGCCAGGAGAGTTACATCCTGGGGAGTCTTGAATCAACAAGAAATGCTTCCACCTAAGGGAAAGATTGGGGCCGGAGGAGAAGGGGACGACAGAGAGTGAGATGGCTGGATGGCATCACCGACTCGATAGACATGAGTTTGAGTGAACTCCGGGAGTTGGTGATGGACAGGGAGGCTTGGCGTGCTGTGATTCATGGGGTCGCAGAGAGTCGGACACGACTGAGCGACTGAACTGAACTGAACTGAAGAATAAATAGCACTGGTCACTTACACTCACATTTCTACACGGTCAGGCTGAATTTGAAGAGAGAGAAGAAATACACTCCTCTTGTGGGTGAGAGGTGCTAGTTACCAGCAAGTGGTAGTAATGGCTGTCACAATCCATCAGAACATGGGATTTGACTAAAGCAATGGTTTAAGAGAAATATATGGCCTTAAATGCAGAACGACTAAAAATAAATGATCTAGGAGTGCAACTCAAGAGAGCAGAAGATTAACAAAGCAGAGCAGCTCCAAAGAATGTAGAAAGAAAAGACAAAATGATGCACAGAAATGAATGAACTGAATAATAAACAATACAACGGACCAGCAAAACGAAAGGTGAGTCATTAGAAAAACAAAAACAAACCCAAAAACAACAACCTAGAAAAATAGAGCAATGTATGGCAAGATATAGTCACTAAAAAGGGAAAAGAAAACACCAATAAACAATAGCAGGACTTGTCAGAATGTCAGAAAACTTCAGCCTGATGGTAGTGGCAGCTGAGAGTTTGTTTCCTGTGGGTCAAAAAGAAACACAAGAGGTCTTTGTGAGGTGGAGAAGGCAGAACTTGGCCTGCTGCTTAAAATGGGGAACGGGGTGGGCTTCCCAGCATGTAAGGGAAGGTTGGGGGAAAACCCTACAGCCAGCTTGCTGCCTATAAAGAAGACCGAGTGCTGAGGAACTGATGCTTTCAAACTGTGATGCTGGAGAAGCCTCCTGAGAATACCTTGGATGGTAAGATCAAACCAGTCACTCCTAAAGGAAATCAACCCTGAATATTCATTGGAAGGAATGCTGAAGGTGAAGTGCCAATACTTTGGCCACCTGATGCAAAGAGCTGACTCATTTGAAAAGACCCTGATGCTGGGAAAGATTGAGGGCAGGAGGAGAAGGGGACGACAGGGGATGAGATGGTTGGATGGCATCACCGACTCGATGGACATGGGTTTGAGGAAACTCTGGGAGATACAGAAGGACAGGGAAGCCTGGAATGTTGCAGTCCATGGGGTCACAAGAGTTGGACAGGACTTAGTGATTGAACAGCAAAGCTTCCTGCCTGGGCTTTGGTTTTGTAAGAAGCCCTGGGCCTCAGGAAGTGAGAGCTAACGTTAATTGAGGCTCTAGAATGTTCTGAGCACTGTTCGAGCATTTTATATGTAGAAACTAATTTGTTTCTCCTCGTAACCCCAAAACCAGGTACGGGTATTATTCCTTTGGGCTTCCCTAGTGGCTCAGACAGTAAAGAATCTGCCTGGAATGCAGGAGACCCAGGTTCAATCACCGAGTCAGGAAGATCCCTTGGAAAAAGGAACGGCTACCCACTCCATTATTCTTGCCTGGAGAATTCCATGGACACATGAACATGGCAGTCTACAGTCCCTGGGGTCACAAAGAGCCAGACACAACTGAGTGACTAACACCTCCATTTCACTTTCATAATCCTTTCAGTTATACATAATAATACAATTTCCCCAAGGTCACATGACAACTGGCAGTGCCAGATTCAAACACAGGTAGCTGGACCCCTGGACCCATGCACTCAGCTATGTCACTTTCACGGCCTCCAGGTTGAAAGTGAATCCAGCTGCCAGTTGACCCAGAGGTGATCCAGGCTAACCCTGAACCTGGGGCCCAGGGCTCTCCACCGGTTTTACTTTTGGTGGTCTGGCCATGCAAAAGGTTTTATTTTAATGTGCTCAAGTACCATAGTCTGTTTTCCTTATTGCTTCCGGTTAAGCAGCTCTTTTCTATACCCAGGTTTAGACCCTTCACACCCATGTTTCCCTCTGCTACCTTAAGGCTTCAGTTTTTCTGTTTAAATGTCTGATCCGTTTTGGATTTTACTCCGATGTGTGGTATGAGCTCCAGGTTTGACTTTTTCCATATGGCCATCCAATTATCTTCAGACCCCTCATTTGGAAAAAAAAAAAAAAATCAACTTTCCACACAGATTTGTGAAACTGCCTTTCTCATGGAATAACTTTCCAGACGCAGTTGGGTCTATTTCTGAATTTTCTTTTGGTCCAGTCGGTCTATCTGTTTATTCCTGTGCCAACACCAAACTCCTAATTACAGGCATTATAGTGTATGTTGATGGTGAGGAACTCTGCCACCATATGGCTCTTCTTCTTTTGGGTTCTTCTGGCTTGCTTTGCTTTTTTGTTCTTAAGCATAAACTTTTTAAACAAGTTGTTTTGCTCCAGAGGAAAAAGAAGCCTGGGGGTATTTTTAAAATTGGAAGTTCATTAAATCTGTTAAATGAATGGAGGCAGAATGGATGTCTTTATGGCGATGAGTCTTTTCAGTCAAGACCATAACTCTTCATCTGAAATAGCATTTTGAGGGAAAAAATTCGAAGAGGATACTTACAGAATGGTTAGTATTCAAATGAATTAAAAACACACACACACAGAGAACAGTCTATCTGGTTTATGGATTCATGTGCTGTGCTGTGCTTAGTCGCTCAGTTGTGTCTGACCCTTTGTGACCCCATGGACTGAAGCCCACCAGGCTCCTCTGTCCGTGGGGGTTCTCCAGGCCAGAATACTGGAGTGGGTTGCCATGCCCTCCTCCAGGGAATCTTCCTGACCCAGGGATCGAACTCAGGCCTCCCACATTGCAGGTGGATTCTTTTCCGACTGAGCTACCAGGACACGGTAGGAGGGAGGTTGGGAGATGGAAAGGGAGAGAGAGAGGTCTGAATTACGGCAAACGTCTGATCTTGGTGGAGGAGAAGCAGCTGTTATATTATTTCTCTATGCTTTTCTATGCGTTTGAAAGATTTCATAATTAAAAGCTAAAGGAAAACAGAGCTGTCTCCGCTGCTCGAGGGTACTCCCCAGAAAACAGCACATTTCCATCTCTTTTCATGTGGTTCTGGAGCAGGGTCCGCTGCTAGGCCTCTGTCAGGGGAAGCCTGTAGCTCTTTCGGTGGAAAAGAATTCTATTAAAGACTTGTCAGCTCCCTCAGCAGCTGGAGTGGGAAGATTTCCTTTCTCTAAGTGGCCATCCTTAGCAGCTCTGAAGCAGACACGAGGCGGTATGAAATCTGGAGTTAATGAAATCTTCCTGCAGTCGTCTGGGTTTCTGACAGGAAGGGCTTCACTGTATTAAAAACCTGTTCCCCAATATGTTGTAAACATCTCATTTTCTTCCTCTCCATCCATCCACAAGATTTAAAATCACCAGGGGGGAAAAAACGCCCAACAAGTCCCAAATGGAAGGAGGAATCTTTTCTCCTCCCGACTCCACAATGGTCTTAAGAGACCCTTGCTTAGAACAGCTGACAGGAAATTGTATTTTCATAAACGGATTTATTGTGCAGTCCTCCTACCTCCCGTTTCAATAGGACTTTAAGAAAAGCAGTTTCAAAATTGAGTTATTGAGTTGGCTCATTCAGAACAATTTTCCTCTATGAGGAAAAGTTTTCATTACTGAAAGTGGCCCAAATCGACGCAGTCGTGTTTTCCAGAATCCATCACCTCACAGCGAAGGCGCTTGAGGAGCCTGTGTTTGGTTGCCACCTGTGTCTCCATTCCGAGGAGAGGTGTTTGTTTTCCGAGGCGTGCTTAATGGGAGCCCGGCCATGGAACACAATCCCTTCATTGCTATTCTCGGCAGTGGGCTTGCATATATTACAATTGCCTCCTCGGGCCCACACAAGATTTCCAGAGAGGTGAGCATGGCGTGAAAACACCCTGTTCTATGTGAGGAGAAGCAGAGAGAGGCAATTAGGCCTGGCAGCAGAGCTTCATCTCTAGACTCGGGAGGGAAAATGAGGGATGGTGGGGCGGGGTTGCCCGGGGAGGGTTGTTCCCTCTGCCTCTGGGACCCCTCCTCCTGGCTCGGCTCTTCCCGGAGGAAAGTCCCCACCAGCATCTTTTCAAAAAAAGATGCTTTCGTTGCTGGCGAGGGCTTTAATTCCGAGAAAGGACTGCTAGCAAGTGTGAGGTGAGCCTTTGTAAGAAATGCCATGTCAAGCTGAGTTTCCCAGAAAAGGCCTTGAGAGACTCTGTAGCGTCTCAGGAAAAGAATGTTTTGATGTAAACTTCTAGAAATTGTTCTTCCTGATCTGGGGGGTAAAAATAGGAGAAGGGCTCTCAGTATGAATATTTACCAGAGAAAAAATATCCTCAGGAAAATATGTGACCTTGATGAAGTTTGTCACTGAGATCATGAACATGAAGAAATGGGCGGGGAGGGAAAGAAAACTTGGTCTTTCTGTTGGACTGAACCATGAAGACTTAGAGCTAGTGGTGGGCTGGAGGCTGGGGGAAGGAAGGTCCCACGTGTTTGCAGAGCCGCAGAGAGTGTGGGCCTTAAGAAGGAAGGACTTGAGCTGGGACTCAAGAGGTCCAAATGGTGATTCTTCCTCTTTCTTCACAAACCGCCTCACCCTGCAGTTTCCTCTTGCTCTTCATTGACCCGCCATTCTCCTGGGAATTCAGGCTGCCTACATGGTGACAGCACCAGCTCCTCCCATTCCTTAGCCACCCACTGCCACCAGTGGCCAAATTGTGTGGTTCTATCGTCAAAATACCTCTTCTGTTTGCCTCTCATAGACCTCTGGCCTTGGATGCCAGTGAGAACCAGTGAAAGTCTCTGACTCCCAGGCTGGACTTCTCTGTGTCTTTGATTTTGTAAAAGGCCTAAATCGAGCTTTCTGAATATGCCTGTGATTCTGTTAGTCCCCTGCTCGAGAACTTTCAAACACTTCCCATTGTCTGCAGCATGAAGTCCAACTAACATTCAAGCTTCCCTTCCCGGGTCTCACTCTTGTCCTGCTGCCTCTGGATCCCCAGATTCCAACCATCCTGGCCCCTTGGGTTCTTTGAGTCCTGTAAGTGTGAGTTGGTCAGTAGTGTTTGACTCTTTGAGACCTCACGGACTGTAGCCGGCCAGGTTCCTCAGTACATGGAATTCTCCATGCAAGAATTCTGGAGTGGGTTGCCATTCCCTTCTCTAGGATCCCTGAGTCCTGTAAGGCTTTCCCAAGCTCAGGATATTTACGTATCTTCCCCTCTTTTTCCATGGCTGACTCTTCATCCTTCAGACCTTGACTGGCTTCAAATATCACCCTCTCAGAGAGAACTTTTGTGAGCTTCTCATCAGGAACTCTTTTATGGCACCATTGAATACAATGTTCTTCTTAGCAATGATAACTTATACTGATTTATTTACTGGTTTGTTTACTTGTTTATTGTCTGTTTGCTCAATAAATTATAAACTCCAAGGGATGGGAAATTCGTCTTTTTTATTCACCCACAAATATTTAGTATCTAGCAGTGGCAGATACTAGACAATCAAAAATTATTTTTTGAATAAGTGAATTAGTATTTTTAGGATAAATCATTAAAAGTAGAGTTAGTCTATCAATGGACTCTACATGGTTTGGAGGTTTTTGATACGCATTTCTAAACTGCTTTGGAAAAAAGCAGTGTTTGGGAAAAAAAAGTGTCTGAATTTGTACTCTATTAGCAGTGAGTACTTTGAACATCTCCTGACATACTTGCCATCACTGAATATTATTTTTAAAATATTTGCCAGTTTTTAACTGGAAATAGAACTGCCATATGATCCAGCAATCGCACTCTTGGGCATACACACCGAGGAAACCAGAATTGAAAGAGACACACGTACTCCAATGTTCATTGCAGCACTGTTTATAATAGCCAGGACATGGAAGCAACCTAGATGTCCATCTGCAGACGAATGGATAAGAAAGCTTTGGTACATATACACGATGGAGTATTATTCAGCCATTAAGAAGAATACATTTGAATCAGTTCTAATGAGGTGGATGAAACTGGAGCCTATTATACAGAGTGAAGTAAGCCAGAAAGAAAAACACCAATACAGTATACTAACACATATGTATGGAATTTAGAAAGATGCAAATGATAACCCTGTATACGAGACAGCAAAAGAGACACAGATGTATAGAACAGTCTTTGGAACTCTATGGGAGAGGGTGAGGGTGGGATGATTTGGGAGAATGGCATTGAAACATGTATGTTGTCATATGTGAAACGAATCACTAGTTCAGGGTCAATGCATGTTATAGGATGCTCGGGGCTGGCATGTGGGGATGACCCAGAGGGAGGATAAAGGGAGGAGGGAGGTGGGAGGGGGGTTCAGGAGGGGGAACTTATGTAAACCCGGGGCGAATTCATGTCAATGTATGGCAAAACCAACCAATATAATATTGTAAAATAAAAAGTAAAAAAAAATAAAAATAAAATATTTGACAGTTTTTAAAGATGAAAATAGTCTATTTGAAGACTAACAGAATTGAATGGTTTTTTCCTTCACATTTTCTGTTTCCATGAATTTTATTTTTTTCCTTTGCTCATGTCCTTTGTGATTAAGAGCTCTTCCTACATGTTTCTATGAGAATCGCTGGCTTTTCTGTTGGTGATGTTAAGCTTCTAATCTCCCTGCTCACCACAGGCACTTTGCACAGACGCCTAGCAGCGGTTCCTTTACTCTGTTTCAAATGTGGTTTGTATTCACAACCCTTTAGACACCACTGATTTGTCAGCACCTGTGTGATCTCTAAATCAGTTTGGCAAAAACAAAACAAAAAAAGCCCAGACAGTTATTTGACATGATTGACTGCATTTTGTATGTCTCACCTGGGGCTTTGGTGCTATGCAGGCAGAGACTTGGGCTTCCTAGGAAAGTTAAAGAGCTCTAAAATCAGTTACCTTTTCTGTGTTTTTTCATTTTCTTCATAGGAATGTCTGGCTTACTATTAATTTTATGTGGCTGGCAAGATAGAGTGGTTCCTTGGAATCAGGGAATGTGTTTGTGCCAAAGAAGATGTTAAGTGGGTGCTGCATTTTTGCGCACACCTCTGGGTGAGGGGTTTGCAGGTGCCTCAGAAATGGTCTCATCTTGGGCCATAGCTTTGCAAATGTTTGAATAGTGGTTTCCTAGCCAGGGACACCTGTGTGAACCTGTTCTGACCTTGGGGACATGTCGAAGGGTCTGCACCTGTCTCATCCATTCACTCAGCAAATATTCAGTAGCCGGGAATTCAGAACAAGACCAGAAAGGCAAGGCCCCTGCTGTTATACACTCCAAGGTTCAGTGTAAAAGGCAAATATTTAGGAAATAACCCAGGGAGGCCCAGTGGTTAGGACTCTCTGCTTCCAATGCAGGGGGCTGAAGCTGAGGAACTGAGAGACCATATTTCTCTTGGTGTTGCAGAAATGTAGCCCATAAATAGGGCGCCAGGCAGAGAATAAGAGTGGCTTATGCTTTAGATGAAGGGTTTGAAAAGAACACTGGCTCTTTAGCCAACTGTCAAGGGTAGCAAAGAAACCTATCAGGTAAGAGTATCTTTTCGTTGAAGAACTGTGAGGCCTCCACCAGGCCCCAGGAAAGAAATTCTTCGTTGCCCATCAGTACCCATTCTCTCCTCTCTTAATACTTGAATCTCCAAGTTTTACGTGAGCACAAGACTGTCTAGGTGAAAACTGGCCCTGTGACTAATTTCTGGCCTATGGGAGAGAAGCAGAAGGGGTGTGTGCAGCATCTGCTCACTGTCTCTAATGGAAGAGGGTGTACCCTTCTTTATCCCCTCTTCCTTCATTCTGGATAAAAGGAGACATAATGGCTGGAGCTCTAGCAGCCATCTTGGACCAAGAGGAAGAAGGGTCATGCTGATGATGGCTGAGTAACAAGAGAGGAGATTGGGCCACTGACCCGGTAGAATGTCATGATAGATCCAAAATTGTCCATCTCTGACCTTATTTACTTAGATGTAGACGTCTATCCTGTTTAAGCTATTGTACTCCTAACTGACGACAGCCCTGTGGAGGTATCCTCTTGAGGGCAGGGACTGACTTACTTTGTGTTTACCTCCCCAAAGCATCATGTGGTATGGGACACTGCATGGAAGCTGCTGGGGGATCCACTTTTAAGGTGGGTCACTCAGATTGCTGGCAAGCTGGTGCCAGCTGTTGACAGGAGGCCTCAGTCCTTCACTGTGTGGATGTCTCCATAGGGCTGGTTGAACGCCCTCATGACAGAGGCTGGCTTCTCCCACAGAGAGGGATCTGAGAAAAAGCAAGGCAGAAACACAGAGTCTTCTGTGATGTGGTCTCAGAGGTTATCCTCTGCCATTTTCATAATACCTATGAAACCATGCTATTCAGAAGTGGAGGGAATGGCACAGCATTACTACCAGGAGGCTGGACTCATTGGAAGCCACTTGGATGCTGGCTCAGTCTGTCCTTCAGACCCTCCCCCATGCTCAGGGAGGGTACTTCATGGTTCTTCTTTTACCCTCAAGCAAAGAGAGTCTTTGGACTATAGCTCCGATGGTAGAGAATCTGCCTGTAATATAGGAGATCGGGGTTCGATCCCTGGGTCAGGAAGATCCCCTAGAGAATGAAATGGCAATCCATTCCAGTATTCTTGCCTGGAGAATCTCATGGACAGAGGAGCCTGGGGTCACAAAGAATCAGATACAACTAAGTGACACCACCCTTATGGCAGAAAGTGAAGAGGAACTCAAAGGCCTCTTGACGAAAGTGAAAGAGGAGAGTGAAAAGGTTGGTTTGAAGCTCAACATTCAGAAAACGAAGATCATGGCATCTGGTCCCATCACTTCATGGGAAATAGATGGGGAAACAGTGGAAACAGTGTCAGACTTTATTTTTTTGGGCTCCAAAATCACTGCAGATGCTGATTGCAGCCATGAAATTAAAAGACGCTTTCTCCTTGGAAGGAAAGTTATGACCAGCCTAGATAGCATATTAAAAAGCAGAGACATTACTTTGCCAACCAAGGTCCGTCTAGTCAAGGCTATGGCTTTTCCAGTGGTCATGTATGGATGTGAGAGTTGGACTGTGAAGAAAGCTGATCGCTGAAGAATTGATGCTTTTGAACTGTGGTGCTGGAGAAGACTCTTGAGAGTCCCTTGGACTGCAGGGAGATCCAACCAGTCCATTCTAAAGGAGATCAATCCTGGGTGTTCATTGGAAGGACTGATGCTAAAGCTGAAACCGCAATACTTTGGCCACCTCATGCGACGAGTTGACTCACTGGAAAAGAGTCTGATGCTGGGAAGGATTGGGGGTGGGAGGAGACGGGGACGACAGAGAATGAGATGGCTGGATGGCATCACCGACTCGATGGACATGAGTTTGAGTGAACACCGGGAGTTGGTGATAGACAGGGAGGCCTCGCATGCTGTGATTCATGGGGTCGCAAAGAGTCGGACACGACTGAGCAACTGAACTGAACTGAAGTGACTAACACACACACAAAGAGAGTCGAAGTGGAAAGTGCCACCTGGAGGCCTCATGTTCTCTTGGGTCAGTGGGATGGAGATATTATTTGACAGAAGACCACCTTATCAGATGGAAGGGGCCACTTATGCCTTAAAAATGAATGGTTCGAGCTCAAATCTCCTTTCCTGCAGGGAACTGAGCAGAGAGTTCAGGGACCAGATCTCACTGGAGGAGGGAGCATAAAAGATAATAGCATTTGAGATGAGCAATTGCTTAAGCTGATTAATGAGAGGAAAAAAGAAAAAGATTCTGCCAACAACTGGGCTGGAGAAAGAGATTTCCTTCTGGTCAGTGGCTCTCTGCAGCTGAGCACATCAAGGACAATACGGTGGAACTTTCCTAGGTATGTTCAGACTGATAAAGGTGACAAATAGTCATTGACCTTCAGCTGTGGGATCAGTGGTATAATGTAGCAAAACCACACTGCCTCATCAGAACCAATGTCAAATCTCAGGAATTTTGAGAGCTGATTATTAAACACAGTCATTGTTAAGAATTAAATTGTGTGAAATAATTGTTGTTTAGTTGCTAACTGATGTCTGACTCTTTTGCGACCCCATGGACTGTAGCCTTCTAGGCTCTTCTATCCATGGGATTTCCCAGGCAAGAATACTAGAGTGGGTTTCTATTTCTTTCTCCAGGGGATCTTCCTGACCCAGAGATCAAACCCATATTGCCTGCATTGACAGACAGATTCTTTACCACTGAGCCACCAGGGAAGCCTGTAAAATAATTAGATTCTACTAAAACCAAAGATAATAAGTAGTCAAAACATCACTTGTCAATTTATTTACTCTGATCTATGCTTTTGAGGTTATTTACATCTCGTGTCTGTGTGGTGAAGATACTATATAATGGTGAGCTTCTGGCATCTCTCCCCAGCCCTGCTCCAGGGACCTCATGGTGGTTCCTTGAAATTGGCCATGGTGGGAATACCTCTACCACAGAAGTTGGCTAAAGCTACAATCAATGACTCCTCAGCCAGTGGGTTGCTAAGCCCTTTCCAGCACTCCACTGTGAAGGACCTAACCTGGAACGGGTGTCTGGTTCTGAGGGTGGTCTAGGAAAGCAGGCCCTTGTGAGGCAGTAGCATGTCTTGGGCTCTGGCCCCTGTCACACTGACCCTCAGGTGATGAGTGAGTGTCCTCATCTCTCTGGACCTCAGGAGGAGTAGGAGGACTCTGGGTTCCTTTCTGGCCTTAGAAGACTACCCAAGAGCTGTAATTTTAAGAGACTTAATGGCGCCCCTTAACACACTGCACGTGTCAGTCATCAGAAGTTGTCTGTTTCACGGAGGGTTATTAATTCTGGGACCAGGCAGCAGTGACGGTGTGAAACTGCCTCCTGTCAGACTTTGAAGGAGTCCAGGAAAGGAAAGTGAGCTGAATTTGATCAAAAGGCCAAGACATTCCTGCATGTTGACAGATACCTGCATGTTGTAGAAAAGACATTCCTGCATGTTGTAGAAAAATGAAAACCCCCAAAGCTTTCATGGAAACCAAGGACTAACTTCAGAACAGGACTGTCTTGACAGTCTCTTTGCTGCCCTCCAGCCCCGAATAGCTGCCCCCAGTTCACCCAACTGGAAGACTGGATCTCACCAGGAAAGAAGGAGTTAATCTGTGGCCACCACGGCAGTGATTCTTCCTTCCGCCGTCGACGCTGCAGACCGTTAAAATGTGATACTGCGTGTATCACGGGCCATTTCCCGGATGTGCGGAGTGTGGCAGCAGGTCTGGAACTGCAGCATTTTGCCAGCCACGCTCCGACTCCCCGGAGCCAGAGATCACGCTGGGATGCGGGAGACGTGGCTGGGGTTTGGAGCAGTCCTGTTGCCCCCTTGGAGCTCTGACTGCCCGGGGAAGCCTGGCAGTGGATGGGGGTGTGGAGTCCAGGAGCCACTTGGCAAGAATTGTAGGATTGTTCACACTGGAAGGGTCTCCAGAGATCCCATTTCATAGATGAGGACGCTGAGGTTCACACCAGAGCCCAAAGCATTTAAAGCCAGGGCCTGACTCCATGGACCCCTGCTCCAGCAGAAATGACATCTGGTCTGCTACGCAGGAAATAAAGCAGAAACTCTGTTAGTTACTAGGCCTGGATCTGTTGGCTCCTTTTCCAAAGGGTTCCAGAATGTAACGTCAACAGCGCCCAGAGCTGTTTGGGCCTCCATGGCTCACAGTACAAGCTCTAATCCTTTCCATTCAAATTGCCAGCTCCATCTGGAGGGCCTGGGAAGCAGTGCTGGAATTAGGGAATGGAGAGATCCCAGCACTGTCCCCAAGGGCAGCTCCAGGCCCACCTGCAGGGTGGTGTGCGGGGGGCAGCCTCTACGGGGAGCTGGAGAGTGGAGGTGGAGGCCTGTCTCTGCAGCAGCAATGACCCTTGATCTGGTGTCCTGACTGGCGAGCTGGAGTCAGTCTCCTCCAGGGCTGAGTGTGGCCTGTGCTGCTTCCCACTGCGTGTCCTTTGGTGCTACTTCTCCCTTCCCCTGGCCGTGGCTCTGGTCGCTGCCTGGACCACGGCGGGCAATCACTCCATCTCCTCCCCAGCTACCATGGGTCCTCCCTGGGAGCTCTCCTCTTGCACTCAGAGTTCTTTCTCAGTACAATTGGTTGGATCCCGTCCCTAGTCCACTGACCATCTTCATGGGCTCCTGAGGCCCACAGCCAAGTTCATTAACTTCCCAGGCCTGGTTGGCTTGGGAAAATGCGACTCTAACCACACTCCCCTGTACTACTCTCGAAGTCCTTTCCTTAGAGGGAGGAGGTTGGCATTAAAGAAGCGAGAGATTTGAATGGGGACTTAACTCCTGGTCCTGCGTGGTGGCTCATTCACTGAGGTACCTGGGGCTGTGTTCCCCCATTCCCCCCTGCCCGGTGCCCACCACTCTTCTACGCCTTCCTTGCTGTGGGAACCCAGGTAATGTCAGTGAGAGATGGGAGGATAGAGTGGGGTTCAGGGGTGGATCCCCCTTTAGTCCAAAGAGTAAATTCCTGTTTAGAGTCCAGTCCTGATGCTGGGAAAGATCGAAGGTAAAAGCAGTAGGGAGCGACAGAGGATGAGATGGTTGGATGGCATCACTGACTCAACGGACATGAATTTGAGCAAACTCCAGGAGACAGTAAAAGACAGGGGAGCCTGGTGTGCTGTAGTCCATGACGTTGCAAAGAGTCAGACATGACCTAGCAAATGGACAGCAACAACAGAGGCCAAGTAGGAAAAGAATAATTTCCCCCAAGTCCTGTTCAAAAAAATACTCATAGTGAATATGTTAATGATTATAATGAAAACACACTGACCCGGTCCCTCTGGGCTGAGCACTGTGTATGCAATATCTCCATGAGCCTGTGAGGTAAGTGTCCCAGCTCCTTGCTTTGTAACCCCATTTTACAGATGGCAAAATTGAGGCCAAAACAGATGACAAAAAAAGAGGTGAGGTTACCGTAACGCCAGAGCCAGCATGCAACCCCGGGTCCTTTCCACTCCCAGACCTGTACACTGAACTCCTTTGGTCAACTGCGTTCCAGAAGAAGCCTGTTGACAGCTAAAGGAGACCTGGCCAGGCGGGACCCTGACAAACCTCGGGGCTGAGCAGACGGCTGCTTGGACGCCTCGTATAGTTCTGTCCTCTGTGATACAACGTGCTGGAAGCAGCCACTCGGAAAATTGAAAAATGATGAAGGCCCAAGTGAGATGACCATTTTGATATCAGTCAATGGTTTTATGCTATGGGGGGACTGGGTGAAAGCAAAAAGACCTTTTGTCAGAGCTGTCTGCCGGGAGATGGAAATGAGCCATAATAGAGAGCTGGCGCCACGGAAGGGGCTGAAACCCCGCTGTCACCCCACCGGGGAGCCCCCTTAGCAGCACAGCCCACCCGTCCAACCCTCCTGGACATGGGAGATTTGCTGGGGCTCCCAGCCCTGCCATCTCCTGTGGGAACCCCAGACCCAAACAGAGAAGGATGTTCTAACCCAGAGCTGGGGACTCTAACATAGAGCTCCTCTTTCTCAAGGACTCTGCTGCCCGGGTGTTATTTTTAGTAAGAGGACCAGATTATGGAATGGATGCTAGTTAAAGCACAGCCCAAGGAGTGGAGGGAGATCTGGGTGGCAGATGCTAAGCACTGACAGCATCGGCTCAGATGCTTTGAGCCAGGTTGTCTCAGGGCCACGTTGAGCCCGAATCCCAGCCGGCAAGGGGCCAGAGGAAGCCACGGGGGTCCTGGCCTTGACCTACCTGATCTCAACCATTACACCCACTCCCACCGTGGCTTCTGAGACAGGCTGCACTCGTGGGCACAGGGTTCCACCGCATCGTCCTCCACTGAAAACCCAAGTGAAGAATGAGACACGGCAGGAAGAAGGGAGACTCTGTTTGCTGAGTGTCTGCGGGTGCAGGGAACTGTGCTGCGTGCTTATGATTTCATTTGGTGTCTCTGGGTTCCTCTGGGACACACAGTAAATGAATCTGAAGCGATGGGTCCCTATCCCAGACCAGTGCACGGTCACATGTCTTATTTCATTTCTCCATCACAACAACCTCCTGGGGTCAGGGACACACACTCAGACTCAGGGAGGTCAAGTCCCCAGAGCCAGTGTCTGACGGCTCCCAGATTGCTACCTCTAAAATCTGTGCTGTCAAACCTCTGTCCTGCCTTGGTTCCCCCCATGCCGATGGAACGGAGCTCAGGTTAGGAGGGAAGCCCCTGGGTATGGGCCCACAGAAGGAGAGCAAGCAAGTCTGGTGCCTCTTTGGCCAGGAGCGTCAGCTTCTGTGGATGGAAGAGGGGTCCCCAGGCTCCAGAGGAGGGAAGGCAGAACCCAGTGTCCCCATGACTATGGGCTCTCTCATCTGCTGGACTTGGACTGGAGGCCTGTGTGTGTAAGGGCGAGTCACTGTTGATCTCCAGCATTGACTCTGACCCTGGCTGGAAGAGGTGTAGATGGCATGGAAGGTATGGATCAACAATACCTTTGAGGCCAAGCTTGAGTGTACTGGTGTGCTTGGAAGCATCCCACGGCCAGTGGAATTTCCTTACGCACCTTCTTTGTCAGCAAAAGACCTGAAAAGAGATGGGTTTCCCTTGGTTCAGGGGATTTGGGCTAGACACAAGGGTAGTGCTGTCAGTCCCTAGAGCAAGTGACTGACTTCTAGAAACCTGCTGTGCCGAGTCTATCACCTCAACAACCTGTATCATGTGGTGGAAACACATGTCACTCAAGTAAAGCTCAGATCCCAGCTGACAGTGAGCAGCAGTGTAATCTCAGGCAACTTGGGTAACCTCCCTAGGCTCTGGTTATTAAGCTTCAGTTTCCTTGAGTGCGTGAAAGGCAAGCTGATAGCCCTTCCAGAGTTTTCATGCAGTGCCCTTAGTGCAGAGCCTAGGATGGAGCATGCAGGGCATGGTGGCCACTGGCACCATGGCCACAGGAAGAAATGAGGACCTGGCGCTTAGTTGTAGGTGAGGAGAGAAAGCAGCTTCGACAAAGCCTTATCTGTAGACTGGAGTGGGTAGGAAGGAGTGTGACTGTATCCTACGGATCTCTTATAGACTTCTCAGCTTCCCAGTCTCAGATTCTGGCATTTATAAGACCCGAGACAATAGATCATGGGAAGACAACGTCTCCACATGATAGAGAAGTTGTAATGAGAGTCCCGGGTAGACCAGTTGGCTTGTTGCTCCACAAGCCCCTAGAGATGTGGCTGTGGACACTGTGTGTACCTCTCTTCCCATGGAATTTCCTCTTCCCCACTCCTCAGTGGTGAGAGACTCTGATTTGCAGAACCCACTCCCTCCCATCAGAGAGCTTTCAAGCTGTCTGCATCAGCAGGGGAGTCAAAAAAGAGAAAGTGATGGTGACGCTGATGAAATTGGGTCTGATTTCTCCTTGACTACAGCTCCTCTGCACTACTCCTCATTGCTTTCTCTGGCCTGAGGGTCTTGGGAATTTACAGCTTTGAACAAGTCCCTGTTTTAACACAGTCAATATCTGCTGTCTCTGTCCAAAGTGGACATCTTTGAGCAAGGATCAAATAGTCTTGGAATTTGGGGTGAAGGGCATAGGGCCTGGAAGAGGTCTCTGTCTAGTTATTTTCCCTTTGGAAATGGAGAAGACAAAATATATTTTAAAACAGCAGTCTCCAAACAAACAAAATAGTCTCATCTTAGGCTTGTCAATTGGAGAAGGAAATGGCAACCCACTCCAGTGTTCTTGCCTGGAGAATCCCAGGGACGGCGGAGCCTGGTGGGCTGCCATCTATGGGGTTGCACAGAGTCGG
This sequence comes from Moschus berezovskii, assembly GCF_049115385.1. Classification (NCBI taxonomy): domain Eukaryota; kingdom Metazoa; phylum Chordata; class Mammalia; order Artiodactyla; family Moschidae; genus Moschus; species Moschus berezovskii. The sequence goes on along the minus strand of NC_142471.1, from coordinate 89,743,173 downwards.
ACACGATTGAAGCGACTTAGCAGCAGCAGCAGCAGCAGGCTTGTCAGTGGTTTGTTACCAATTCTCATGAATGACAAAAAAATATTTTTCAGATTCTTTTCCATTACAGGCTACTATAAGATACTGAGTAGAGCTGTTTGTGCTATATACCATGGTTCCTTGTTGCTCACCTATTTTATGTACAGTAGTGTGTATCTGTTAATCTCAAACTCCTAAAAAATATGAAGAGATATCTCAGAGTGGTTTTGATTTTCATTTCTGGTGTGGTCCTTTTTTTTTTGGCAGGGTAATAAGCCATTGGGCCACTGATTTGGGGTGACTCAAATTATTTACATAGACAGAAGCCTGAAAACAACATGTGCCCCGAGACTCACACCCTAGGACAGCCCTGTCTGTCATCTTCAGATGCCCCTGCCTTGGGTTCTAAAAGTAGAACCCCCATGCTCTCGGCCCCGCCCATCCGGTCAGCAGATCCTAGCCTTGGTGCATTGCAGGGCTGGAGTCGTTCTCTGCTAGTTTGTGGGACAAACATTTTAGAAATCTGGGAGATCCCCAGCAGGGCCCCTAAACTGATGCAGTCTGAAAATCCAACTATAATCTCCTCCCGGGTGTGGCCAGGTCTGCGGGAGAAGTATTATTAATACATTTCTTATGCCTGACTTCCCCTGCCCAGTGTTTACTGGGTCCCTGTCACAAGCGTCAGATGTTACAGCCCTGCATTCCAAGTGATGTCTCAATTTCACAAATGATTTACCCACAAGAAATGAATACATTCATTAACCTTGCAAGACTCCTGGAGGGAAATTTTTTTTTGAGATAGGAGAGAGCCAAGAACACGGCTAACATCTAAATAGATATCTTTCCCACTCTCATTTCCTGGTAGGACACGCTGACTTAATCTTTCTGGAGGGCAATTTGGCAGCACTCACTGAAGCCTTTAAAACATACTTACCCTCTAACCCAACAATTTAGTTTCTAGGAATTTACCCGAGAAAGAATTCAAGATGTTTTCCAAGATAGGCCTAGGAGGACACTTGTTTTAGTGTGTTTTAGAATGGTGAGACAGTTTTTTTTTTTAATTTGAATTTGAGTACAATTGCTTTACAATGTTGTGTTAGTTTCTGCTGTACAAGAGTGTGAGTCAGCTGTATGTATACATACATCCCCTCCCTCTAAAGCCTCCCTTGCCCCCACCCCACCCCACCGCACCCTTCTAGGCAGTCACAGAGCAACCAGCTGAGCTCCCTCTGCTCTACTGCAGCTTCCTACTAGCTGTCTAGAATAGTGAGACAGTTTTAAAAAATATACCGAAAGCCAACAATTGGGAGTGGGTGATAAAAATGGCAAGCATGCATACAACGGCGCCCTAACCCGTCACTGAAAATGTTTTTGCAAGAGAACAGTGACTGGTATGGAAAATGTTTATGATGTGTTTTATATCTCCATAAAGAGAAAAAAACTAAACAGGCAGTAGTCTCTCAGTTTTGTTTTTTTTTGTTTTTGTTTTTAAAATCTCTCTGGGTATGTATGAAAAACAGAGGAACGCTGTATGTCAAAGTATAGTATGGGGACTATGCTTCTTTACCTAAAATTTTAATATTTCAATAATTACTGTGTCACACATCTAATCATTCGAAAGCAATGAAAATTATGCGCCTGATTACTTCCGTGCTTCCCCACAGGCAAGCCCCTCTGAACTGCCTCTCTGGTGAGACTCCTTGAGAAATTGCCAGTCACTGGGGCTGCTGGATACACATCTCCCTCCTGGGGCCTGAAGTGGGGAAGCGAGGTGCGTGGCTCCATGCCTGCCTTCAAGGAGCCTAATCTCCAGAATGGGGGAGTCAGACCCTTCCAGGAGGAAGCCTGGGTCTCTGCTTGGGGGGTCTGGGAAGTGTACTGGGAAGGGGTCTTGCAGGACTGGACACATCAAGGCCACTGGGTATGAGACACCTGTGACTGATGGGCGGGGTCTTAGGGTGTGGTTGTGGGTAAGTGTTTTCCAAAGGAGTCCTGAGGAAGAGCCTTTCAGCTCTGTAATGGCTGTCCCCCTCTGGTGAGCCCCCAGTCCTTCAGTGAGACTCACACAGAACCCATCCTGGGGCACCAATGCCTCATGAAACACTCTGATTTTATTTAGGTCTCGCACAGAGGTCCCTTCCTCCCAAGGTCTGGTGCTGGCTTAGAAGCGCAGAAACCCCCAACCATAGCTTTCTTCAGCCTTCCTGCCACATACATCTGGCTACCTCCAGACGTCGCTGGGTGTGGGAAAAATTGTTCCCTATTTTCTAAGCCACTGTCGGTTGAATTTCTCTTTTACTTATAGCTGAATTCACATCGAGAAGATGACATCGCCTACTGGCTGCCAGCTTTGAGCCACTTATGGTACCATCCGAATTCAGCTTTCCTCTTTGTGAAACAGAAACGTGATCCCTGGTTATGGTGAGGATAAATAGCACAGATACCTAAAGAGCTCAGCACACACAGGAGGTGCCCAGCAAATGTTCCTTATGCAGGAGATGCGGGTTTGATCCCTGGGTCAGGAAGACCCCCTGGAGAAGGAAATGGCAGCCCACTCCAGCATTCTTGCCTGGGAAATCCCATGGACAGAGGAGCCTGGTGGGCTACAGTCCCTGGGGTCGCAGAAAAGTCGGAATGACTGAGTTACTGAAAACGCACACATCCAGTGGGGAGTTTGTAGAAAATCCGCAGCGGGTGGCCTCTCCCGGAGCAGTTTGGATTGTCCTGCCTTATTGCCCATCCTGGTATCACAGCTGTGGGCACCGTGTTTCTGGCCCCCACTCTCTCCTTCAACCCGGCAGCTCTGCTCCAGGAGAACAGTTCCCAGGTTGGCATGGCTCCCCCAGCCCACTCACCTTGCTGGACCAGGAGTGCAGACACTGGGCGAAACTCCCAAGCCTCTTACCTCCAACCAGTCTTGTCACTCACAGATAGGAATAAAAATGCAGTGCCCGAGATTTACAGTCTCCCGGCCAACGGCAGCACCCTAACCACGGGTTACCTGAGAGGACGTGACCTTGGTGACAGGGGTCTGTGTGACTTCCTCTGAGAGCCACCGCAGAATAACCCACCCACCAGAGGCCGGTTTCCTCCTTTTCTTCCACTGCAGAGCAAGGTTCCTGGTCAGTCTGGGAGTTGGAGGGCTCAGCTCAGAGAGTTTGGCTGGAGCAAAATCATCTTTGCTCTGCTTTTTCTGGCCCTGGGGCTTTGGAGTTGATGAAACGAGCAAATCCAGGCCAGGTGACCAGCAGGAAGCGGGAATCAGGCATCGGGAGGTGGGCCTGCTCCACTGCCCTCTCTGTGTGGTCAGAGAAGCTGGCAAGGATTCACACTCCGCTGCAGAGTGGGCCACTGTGCCGCTTCCAACCTGCTGTGTAGCTGTGTCCTGGTGCTGCTTCTGTCACGAGCTGAAGTCATCAGGGGATGACTTGAGGGGAAGGCACACACCTGCACACATGCCCACTCGGGCCAGGATCTCCCGGGGGTGGCAGAGCAAAGTGAAACCAGCTCTGTACTCAGGTGGTCTGAAGTTTGCATCCCAACCCCAATGCTGACTAGCTGGTGGCTTTTTGAGTGAATTCACCTTTCTGGGCCTCAGTTTCCTCATCTGTAAAGTGGGTATGATAAAAGCATCCAACCCAGAGGGCTGTTGTGAGATGATGCTCACAGGAGGGCTGCTGCCACAATTAGGTGATGGTGCATGCTGGTACAAGCGAGGCCCCCAGGAAGGTGGGGGTGACTCTGCCCACATGCACAGGAAGTGGAAGCTGAAGGTCATTCACAGGTGTCCCTGTGGAGAGCACAGTCTGTGTATGAATGCTAAGAGAAAGGGACTTTCTTGGTGGTCCAGTGGCTAAGACTCCTCGCTCCCAATGCAGCGGGCCTGGGTTCAATCCCTGGTCAAGGAACTAGAGGTCACAAGCTATAACTAAAGATCCTGCATGCTGCAACTAAGACCTGCTTGCAGGAAAGAAGGAAAGATTTTGAAAAACAAAGAGGGAAAAGCAGGAGCAAGGCAGTCGGGGGTTCAAGCTGAGCAGACCTGGTGGGTAGGCGTGGTAGGGAAAGGGGGACGGAGGATGCCAGGATGGATGCAGGAGCCAGTGGCCTGGGTCGGGGTGTAAGGTGTGTGTTATGCGTCACCATGGCATTGGCCTTCAATCTTCGAGGAGGGGAGGGAAGGCAGACACACCTCCTTGGACCACCCTGGAGGAGGCCTTTGCCAGCACCCTCCAGTCCTGGGATCCCCTCCCGTGGGAATGACTCACCCAGGCCTCCCAGGCATGCTCTGGAAGATTCTCAGGTTAATTTGGGCCACCTGAGACAAGGACTTTACCATGCGTGGGGTGGGGGGGGGAGGGGAGAGAAAGCACAGACTCCCGACATCCAGGCGAGACACGGATTTCCCTCACCTGGGGGAGGACTCTGGGGTCCCCTGGATGCTGGGAGGAGCAGAGGCATTCTCAGTTGTTGGGGGGCCAGGGAAAGGGCCCTCTGCTTCTCTAGGGCTAAATAGGCTTTCATAAGAGGAGGAAGCACAAAAGAACCTGGAATAAAATCCAAAGCGATGGCTGCAATTAGAGGGTCGAGGGCAGGGTCTCCCCTGAGAAGAGAGTGGCTGAGAAGCATCTCTCAGCCACTGTGAATGCCGCTGCTCTGCCCTGAGCTGCAAAGCAAGCCCACCCCTGTCTCCCACTCCGCCATGCACATGTGTCTGTAAACAGATCGCTGGAGCAGAGTCCCTGTTACCACAGCGGCGCTGGGATAGGATGCCAGTCATGCTCAGCTGAGGAACCAGGGACCAGAGACCCCAGCCCCATTTTCCCTTGGACCATTAATGAGTCTGGGTGTGTATTTTTGGAAACAGTAATGAATGCTTTTCAGGAAATGAGGGGCAAGGTGAAATAAATTGCCGTGACCACATATTTGTGGTTGGTCTGTATTTATTTTTAAAGTAATTATGCTATTGAATTCAATCATCTCTAACTATGAAAGGGACTAGATTCCAGTGGATCTGGAGTCTGTGGTCTGGAGCCAGAAGCAGGCACTGAGGGGCAAGGTCTGGGGGAGTGAGGGGTTGGGGTTCAGACTAAGAGGAGGGGAAAGGGAAGAAGATGAGGCCGGCGGGTCAGAAACGAAATCTCCCTCCACAGGGACTTGCTGCTGCCCTGTGCCCATTTCAAAGATGGAGAAGCTGAGCCTGAAGGAATTCCTGACAGAGGAGGTGAGAAACAGAGGTGTGATCGAGCTGGTTCTTATTGCAATGGGCACCCGCTCGTGTCCACAGATGGTGAGCAAACCAAGTCAGGCAGGGGCAGAGAGAGAAAGCTGGTTCCAGCCCTGCTTTCTGCTACCGTGGCCTCCTTGTCAGGCCGGGTCCCCGCTGTCTCTCCCCCACAACTTTCGCTGTCCTTGCAGCTTCCTGACCCACCTCCCTCTCTGATCCAGTTTCTACCTGTGACTGGGGCATCCAGAGAGAAAGCACGTCTATCTGCACCTCTAAAATCTTTCCATGACTCCCTCTTGCCAACTGGAAAACATCCAAACCCATTAGTCTGGCTCCAAAGGAACGTTAACGATGCAGCCTCATGTGTCTTCCTAAGCCTTTGCCCCACAGCCTCCCCCAGTCACCCTCCTCTCAAGCCCCCTCCCCACGCAAGCCACAGATTCTTGAATCCTGTGTGCGATTTGCCGTTCCCACTCCTGAATGCCTTTCCCTAGGATTCACCTGGAAATCTTTACTCATCACTGAGACTCAGGTAAAAATCATCTCTCAGAGTGGTCCCCCCTGAACATCCTGGGGTTGGGGTGGGGAGTACACCCGCCTGCCCCCACCCCATAGAGTGTCGTGGTTGGTTTCCAAGAGTGCCTCCCTGCCTGGGTTTGGCACAAAGTCAAATCAACAAATACTTCTTGAGAGAACGGGGTTGTGGTCCCCAGTGCAGACAACCTCCAGTCCTCCTTGGCAGGGAGGGGCCTGAGAAGGGGTCTCTGAGTCCTATGGGCTTTCTCAGGGCCCCCCAAGTCCTACCCAAGGTGACCCTGTTTCTGCATGCTTGAGCTGGGGCACCGGGAGCTTGGGAAGCCTGCCAATCCAGCCAGCTCCTAAGGGCCCAGCTTTCCTGCTCTGGGCTCTGAGATGGGGGAAGGGGCTGGGCCATTCCCAGTCCTGCCTTTCTTCTTCTCTGGCTGGGACCAAGAGGGGGGCACCTGTTTCCTTCTGATGAAAGGACCAGTCAGTTTACAGCTTTCTGCCGAGCAGTTGTGATGACAGTTAGAAGAGCCCCATCAGAGGGGCAACCAATACAAGGACATGAAAGACACGTGTTCTGTGAATTCGTTTGCATAGAACCGGCTATAATTTTTTTCCCCTCGGGAGAACAGGATGTCACAAGTCTGACAGGCATTCAACAACTGGGGTAAGAAGGGGGAAAAATACGTTGTCAGGGCTTCAAAAGCAACACTTCCTTGGCAGAAAGGATGTGAGAACAACTTGACAAGATAGAAGGTGCAGAGTTCTGAGCTGCATGGATGCACCAGACAAAACTGTCCTCTGGAAGACCAGGCAGTGCCCGGATGGTGGCTCTGAAAGCATCAGAGAAAGAGGACCACAGGCAGGCAGGGGAGAGCATCCTAGTTCCTGGGATGATGACGTTTTATGTTCACCACAGAGGAGTGAGTGTGTGTGTGTGTTCCATATGAGCACCAGTGTGTGACCTGAGTCTCCGTGCAGACTTTGAAACTTGAATATTGTATCAGTCAGCAACTGTCATCTTGATGCTGTGTAACAAACCCCTCCAAATGTTAAAAAGACAATTACTCGTTGTTTTCAGGTGAGCATCAATTCACCTGGACTGACTTGGCCTTTCACTTCCTAGCTCTGGGCTTTAGGGTCTAGGGTGCCGTTTGGGACTAGATGTGCCTTCTGCTCAGGCATTCTGCTTGGACTACAGTCACCAGGGCACGTGGTCTGCCGTGTGTGTCTCATTCTGGGGCCCAGGCTGTGGGGGCAGCGGTTCCTGGAAAATGGTCTTCTCCTGATGGGTCTCCAGAGTGAGAGAGAAGACCTCTCTTGGTGGCCTACCACAGGCTTATGGTCAAGCCTCAAGTTAAGGGTCAGGGAAGTGTTCCTGCCTGGCATGAGGCCATCACATGGTTGAGAACTGGGCCTAGTGATTCAATCTACCACTCATCTCTCAGGTCCGGGAGTCACATATGGATGTGAGAGTTGGACTCTAAAGAAAGCTGAGCACCGAAAAATTGATGCTTTTGAACTATGGTGTTGGAGAAGACTCTTGAGAGTCCTTTGGACTGCAAAGAGATCCAACCAGTCCATCCTAAGGGAAATCAGTCCTGAATATTCGTTGAAAGGACTGATGCTGAAGCTGAAACTTCAACACTTAGGCCACCTGATGCGAAGAACTGACTCATTTGGAAAGATCCTGATGCTGGGAAAGATTGAAGGCTGGAGGAGAAGGGGACAACAGAGGATGAGATGGTTGGATGGCATCACCGACTCAGTGGACATGAGTTTGAGCAGGCTCTGGGAGTTGGTGATGGACAGGGAGGCCTGGCGCGCTGCAGTCCATGGGGTCGCAAATGTCTGACACAACTGAGTGACTGAACTGAACTCATCTCTCATTAGCGGGGCTTTGAGCGACGTGGTCTCGCCCTCACGTACATTGCCATGTGTCTTAGTGGATGTGGAACCATTCTGTGTGTGCACTGATACGCTTTGCTCAGTGATCGACACACTCCCAGATGAGGATCATAAGATGATTTTAGCGAGAGGACTAGGGTTCACGTGAAGAATTGCGGAGAGCTGTGGTGCTTTGGGTGCTGCTTGAATTTCAGGGCAGGAGTTCAAAAAGTCTGCCCCTGGTGTAGAAATTATGTCATTTGGGGTCCTATCTTGAGCTCCTAAGAGGGGAGGGCATAGCCAAGAAGACTTAATGTTCCCATCTCTGCAAGCAAGCTCCACAGTCTACTATTTGGAGGCCATGACTAACTAAGACAGTAAAGAATCTGCCTGTAATGTAGCCCTGGGTTTGAACTTCCCTGCGTCGGGAAGATCTCCTGGAGAAGGGAATGGCTATCCACTCCAGTATTCTTGCCTGGAGCACCCCATGGACAGAGGAGCCTGGTGGGCCACAGTCCGTGGGGTTGCAGGAGCTGGGCCCGACTGAATGACTGACACTTTCAGAAGGAGGAGTTGAAGTGAATGTATGCTTGAGAGACTGCCTCCATGGGAACTGTGTGGAAAGCGTCCCCACAGGTGAAGAAAAAGCCTGGTCTTGGCTGGGGCCTGCACCTAGCAAGGCAGGTGGTGGGACAGGAATAGATGTATGGATCTGAGCTCTTCAGGTAGGGGGCTTGGCGGGTCCTCCGCCCAGAGGCAGCAGCAGGGAGATCTCCAGCGGCTCAGGGAGCTGGTTTCCAGCAGCTCCCAGCAACCGTGTTAGTTACACTTGCCTTTTATTTTTCACGAGATGAATTTTTAATTTTTACGACAGTATTGGGAAAATTTCAAAGCATTGCACGGCAGGCTCAAGCGTGCTGTGTATTCTGTCAGTCAGAGCTTCCACACAGGTCAATAAAGCCTCCCAAAGGACATGAAAATCAGCTTGTCCAGCCTTCAGAAGTGGCTGGGGTCCTGGAGCCCTGACTGACACACTGCCCTGGACTGGGGCTTGCCTGCCACCCGACCCCGGGACCCTTGATTGGAGTTTTCTGAGTATGAACTTGGTGCCAGGCACTCTGCTGGGCTTTGGCTGGAAAACAAACCGGAATAGGCGGGTGGTGTTTGCCCTTATGGAGCTGACCTTCCAGGGGGCACACAGACCCAGGAGAAGGAAATTAATATGTGGGCTGTATGTGAACTCCCAAGGAGCTGAGGTGACAGATGATTGACAGCCTCTTGAGACCTCACCTGGGATGGGGCGAGGGGCAGGAGCCCAGTGCCCCCTCCCTGCAGGTAGGTACCTCCAGCTTTGCCGGACTGGGAGGGAGGTGTCCGGCTCCCAGGTTGCCAGGAGAGGGGCCGAGTTAGCCCAGCTTGGTCCAGGGTGGAGGCTCATAGCAGGGTTAGACACTTACTCATCTGTGACGCTGGAGATGTGTCCCCCACAGTGAGGTCCTGCTTGAATCTCCCCCCCTCCAGCTTTGGAACACACCTTGGTCCAGATCCAGGTGACTCATGGGCCTGTTTCAGCCCCTGTAGAGCCAGGGGCTCATGGTCACCACCAGCTCCTGCCCTCTGTGTCTCTGATCTTCCCTCCCACTGGCCACGTCCCAGAATCTGGAGGCTGAGAACTCAGAGGAGTCTGAGAAAGTCAGGCTTCAGCAGCCGCTGCCCTCTCTCCCTACACCTGCCTCCTGTCTCTGAGCCTGATACGTTGTCTGCGGTTTTGGGGGCTGCCAGAGGACCCACAAGTTACGGCAAGAGCAGGAGGAAGTCTGTCTCTGCAATGCCAGTGTGTTGGGATCATGAGAACACAGAGGGCCTGAGCCAGGCAGGGCCTTCCTGGCTCACCTGGTGGCTCACCTGGTGGCATTTATGGGAGAGGTGCGCTGTGCCTGCAACTGTCACCCCCCAGGCACCGCCCCTCCCGCTGGAGGCTGTGGCCAAAGATGGCTCCTGGGCACCTAGGGCTCCGCTGCAAAGGACCCGGAGAAGGAGAGAGGCAGTCCAGGGAGCCTGCATTTCAGGGGCACGTTGAGAAGTCCCGGCTGAGGAGGGGGAGAAGTTTCCAAGGTGGACAGGATCCTTGCTTGAAATTCTCCTTTATTCTCTCTGTCCTCCTGTTTAGACAGAGAGCAGACCTCAGGGACCTCAGCCTCAGCACGAGAGGAGGAATCTGGCCTGGAGGTTTGAGCTGTGAGGTCAGTCGATAGATCTGATGATCACTTGCTGAACCTCCAGGGAGGTGAGCATTCTCTGAGGTGGGGGAGCAGGGGGATTACAGCTAGACACGGTGGGGTCTGGAAACATCCTCCCCTGACCCAGATCCTGGGGAGAGCGGTTGAGGGGTTTGGAAAGTAAGAACAGAGGAGACCCGTGCACCGACCCCCACTGCACTCCACGCTGACTCTCCTTCCCCCGCCCTGCCCCAGTGGCTACCGCATTCACAGTGCACCATCTACAATCTCTGGTCCCATATGATGCTTAAGCAGAAAAAGAACTTGAGTCCTCCGAGGAAACGTGGCTCAGACTCCTTCCAGGCTTCCACCATTTTCTCCAGTGTCTTACAGATGGCAGCCCACATCTCATTTGACTGATAGTCTTTTTAGCAACTTGTGTTTATCTAAGCTTACCCAAGTATTCAACTTAGCTTTCATCGAAACAGCAGCTTTTTCCTTTTAAAATTTCATTGGCTTAACTTGTATATATGTGTGTGTCTGAGCCTGGTGGCTCAGATGGTAGAGTCTGCCTGCCGTGCAGGAGACCTGAGTTTGATCCCTGGGTCAGGAAGTTCTCCTGGAGAAGGAACTAGCCACCCATTTCAGTATTCTTGCCTGGAAAAATCCCACAGACAGAGGAGCCTGGTGGGCTGCAGTCCATGGGGTCACAAAAGTTGGATGCAACTGAGCACTAACAGTCTCACTTTCATATGTACATATGTGGTATCTATTAATAGTTCCCTGATCAGGGATCGAACTCGGGCCCCCTGTGTTGGGAGTGCAGAGTCTTAACCACTGGACCACCAGGAAAATCCCTTGTGTAGCTCATGTTTAAGAAAACTGCATCATTACAACAGCAAATAAAACCCGTGCAATTTGGGGCCATCATGTCTGGCTCTTGGTAGATACACAGAGGGGCAGACAGGGGCAAAAGTGGACTGGACACTGGACAGCAGCCCCCGAGCCCAGGGCACTCGTGTTGACAGCATTGGGCTACCATGGGCACAGAGGGAGTGTAGAATTGGTGACATTATCACTTCTTTAAGAGGGAGTTGGCTCAGAGCGTTTTTGCTGTGGTTGTGAGAAAATGACCGTATTTTAGATGAAGTCCCCCCAAAGCACACCCCACTGCCATAGAACTGGAGTAAAGACAGTGAACACGGGGGACCACTGGATCGTGAGACAGTGAAGCGGTCAGTGGCTTGACGGTCTCCACAAGGTCCTAGTGTTTGGATGGGGCCAGCTAAGCTGATGGGCTGAAGAGTGGAAGTTGGTGTGGATTTGTGGGCTTGGAGGTCCTGCGGTTTCAGGACTGTGATGAGAGTGGCTGAGATTCAAATCATCGCGGGCACAGGGGATGAGGAATTGTGAGCCAGGGCATCCATGTGGCTCACCCAAGTGGACACTGAACAGTCTGGGATGGTGGCAGAACTGGGGTTTGAGCAAGATGCTGGTGGACAAGGAGGTCTCCAGGGACAGGAGAGGGACCAGTTGGGCAGCGAGCAAGGCTGCTTCCAAGAGGGAGGGAGACCACCGACAAAGTGTTCCCGCAGAGCATGAAAGCTGTCCACCTACCCCTGACCTGAGGAGCTGGAGAAGCAAACTGGGCAACTGTTTCTCCAAGCAATGACCTAGTTCAAGCCCCTCACTGCCAGGAGAAAAGGAACTCTACTTTCCAGAATTTTTCCAGACTTCTTTCACCTTTTCAAGGCAGAGTTGGGACCAGGACCCAGCCCTTGAAACTGAACTATTCCAAAACTATTTCATTTTAAAAAGGAGTTTATGTGAAGGCAGATAAGCTGTGTTCTTGGGCAGCCAGATAAAATATTGCATAGATGTCTATTCTCCCTGAAGCTAACATATGGATTAAATACAATCCCTATCAAAATTCCAAGAAGATCTTTTAAAATCAATATGCTTTGAAGTGCCACATAGAAAACAAAAGTAGGCAAGAATTTCAAAAGATGTTCTTGAAATTAAAAGCAGAAAAGTGAGGGGGTGTGTGCGTGCACGTGTGCGCATGATCAAGCAAAGCCATTAACATCTCAGAGCTGGTTCCTGCACAAAGAGATAGATGATGGGACAGCCCAGAAAACCAGGCATGAAAAACGTGGACATAGGAAAAAGTTCACTTTCCAAACCAAGTACTAAGGAAGGAGTGTTTTCAGATTGTGTTGAGTCTACAGCCAGACGACCACAAACGCACCCGATCTTGTCAAATCGTGTTGAATAACAGGAGAGTCATTTGGAATAAGAGATTAGATTGGATGCACAGAATATCATACACGCAACAAAGCCAAGGCAGATTCAAGTGTTAAATATGGAAAACCAAATTTCAGATAAACCGGCAGAACAGAAAATAGAATATTTATCAGACTGTGGATGAATTGCTCATCTCATGAGTACTAGAAGCAGCCGCATGAAGGAGATTGGCTGAGTTGAATAGTCTATAAACTTCCAAATCATGACAATATCAGAATAAGAAAGTTTAAGGGATAACACACTGGGAGAAGACTTACATCCAAAATGAAAATAACGTGCTTTCAAAAATATGTCTAAGGAAAAAAAAATGAAAACAGTATAATAACACCTAACGAGCTCATTCAGAATTTGTAAAAACAACAAGACTCAAAGATATTCACAGAAAGATAACGAAAATCTTTCATGGGAGAAGAGCAAATTGCTAAAGAGGTGAACCTGGGGCTGTCATTTTGGACTTATTTAGGAACACTATTTTTGAACAGTTTTGACTTGACACTGAGGCTGAGGCGAATCGGACACACTGGTGCCTGCAACTTTATCGAGTACAGGATGTTTGGAAAGCAAATTGGGGAGAGGAGGGGAGAACCACAAAAATTTGTACAATCAATGTTTTTAAGTGTTTTAAAAAATATTCATTTATTTTTGACTGTGTTGGGTCCTCGTTACAGCATGAGGGATCTCTTGTGTTTTGTGGGCTTAGTTACCCTGAGGCATGTGGGATCTTAGTTCCGGCTTACTTCCCCAGCCCGGGATCGAACCCACATCCTCTGCTTAGGATGGCAGATTCTTAACCACTGGACCACCAGGGAAGTCCCTACAACTTAAGTGCCTATTCTGGCATCTGGAACTCGAGTCTAAGGAAACAATCAAAGGGGTCCCTTATCATTTACGATACTGTGTTTAACAGTGGAGCAAAACTCAGACAAACAGAAGGGACTGAAATGTTTTAGTTATATTGCAGCATATCTCCGAAGAGTAGCTTCAGCCATTCAACCTATGTGAGGGTGGGGTGGGGTGCAGTGCGGGAATGGAAATGTAGGGAAATGTTAAGATTTAAAAAAACCACAGCCTTGTGCATAGGAAGATTATAACTCTTTAGCTATATATGTAAAATTAGCATGTGGGCGGAAAAGGACCAAAATGCAAACCAGAGAAGTGAAAAGAGTTACTATGTCAGAGCCACGGCTTTAAAGATAATGCTGTAAATAATTCTGAATGAGGGATCCTGTTTTTATATCTTTCCTTCCCTCCGTTTTTCCTCCCTCCCTCCCAAGCAGAATGGACCGTGTATCCTACTGAGACAGCAGAGCGCAAGCCCCAGCCTTCTAGAGTCTCTGTGTTGTGCTTAGTCGCTCAGTCGTGTCCAACTCTTTAAGACCCCATGGACTGTAGCCCATCAGGATCCTCTGTCCATGCGGATTCTCCAGGCAAGAGCACTGGAGTGGGTTGTCATGCCCTCCTCCAGGGGATCTTCCCAACCCAGGGATCGAACCCAGGTCTCCGCATTGCAGCCAGATTCTTTACCTTCTGAGCCGCCAGGGAAGCCCACTCTGGAGTCTATGGAATGTCTCTAATACTGTCAGTCCAGCAGGGCTGGAACTGGGCAGTGTGTGGGCTCACTGGGAGGAGGTGGAGACCTCCTCTCATCTGCCAAACTCGCACACACTTGTAGGTGTGACTCCAAAGAATGAACCATTAGAAACACAGTCCATATATTTAGAAAAATCATGCATGCCAGCTATACTGTGTATAATGCCAGATGAACCCAAGGTAACTATTTTGAGCACGTCTGAAAAAAATTTCACCTCCTGGTGAAAATGAGTCACGTTTGCAGCAAAACCACAAATCTCAGTGTGGATTTCTATATCCTGGATTAATAGGAGAGCTTGTCTTTCCTGGGATGCTTCCATCCATCCCTTCCTTCTGGCCATTTGGGGGGGGTGGGATGCCCGTGTGTAACCAGAGCTCCGAGGTCCTGCTCTGCAGACCCTCTTTCTCCAGGCTCTGTTGCCCTCACCTTCCAGCTACCCAGAGCCCACTGCTGTTCTCAGACTTCCACTGCCCTCTCCCTGGAGCCCTGTTGCCCACCTTGTCTGCATTGCTACCTCCGCTCCTCCTCTGCCTCCTTCTTGACACCAGTTCTTGGAGGGGTGTTCCTCCAACAGGGCCGTCCTAGTGAGGAGGTAGGGTTCATTTCTCTCCACTACAGCTTTGTCTTCCTAGAGTCCAAGGTCCTGCTGCGGGAGCTAGGGAAGGTAGTACTGGGTCAGGGGACAGTCAGGTGACTTCACATGGTGTCCTTTTTCTGGGCTACTGGTCAGTGCAGTTTGACCACCTGGTCAACCTCCTTCACTTCTGGTGGTTTTCTCAGGGCACCTCTGTGCCTCTCCTCATCAGACCCCTTCAGGACTCCTCCCCACCAGCTCCTCGGAGGTGTCCCTGAAATTGTTGACTTGGTTCAATTTCTCACTCCCAGGCTCCAGGGATCTACGTAGGTCAATAGAGGTGGCTGGAGGGTTGTTTCCAGGGGGCATTCTGGGGAATGCAAAGGTCTTGTCTGTCCAGGGCAGACAGGGGACCTTCGAGGAGGTGTGGCCTTTGTCTCAAAGCAACTTGATTGAATCCTTGAAACCCGTTACCTGCCTTCCCTGGGGGAGAGCGGAACCACACCTGTAAAGAGAAACCGGTGAGGGAGAGAGATGGGCAGACAGACCCTGAACGAATCTGTGCATACAGCCGAGCCTGAAGCCAGCGCTGCTCCCAGTCTTATGCAAGACACTTGTCTCAGGAAGCTGAGCAGGAGCAGAATTTCAGCAGAAGGATTATTTTAGGCTGATTATTTTTAAGAAACAGCAGACACAGAAGACTGAAAATGGAGTAGAAGGTACTCTTTTGTAAGAGACATTTAGATTTATCATATGGGTGAGCATGTGTGTGCGTGCTCAGTCGCTTCAGTCGTGTCCGACTCTTTGCGACCCTATGGACTGTAGCCCGCCAGGCTCCTCTCTCCATGGGCTTCTCCAGGCACGACTAATAGAGTGAATTGCCACGCCCTCCTCCAGGGGATCTTTCCATCCCAGGGATCGAACCTGTGTCTCTTATGTCTCCTGCATTGGCAGGTGGGTTCTTTCTTACCAGTGCCACCTGGGAAGCCCCAGATTTATCGTAGAAATATCCATTTGTACGGGTGTCTTCCTCTTTGCATCAGAAAGAGGAGGAACTAACAAATCAAGAAATTTATCAATGGAGAAGGCATGGGCTGAAATCTGCACGACAACCACAGCCTTGGTTACTGTGCTTTGCCTGATAATATCTCCCACAATTCGCTCCCCACTCCCAGGGTCTTCTTGCGTCTTTAGCTGGTGTGGATGGCTTGGGTCATTTCAGGGATTGAACTCAATATTCCTGGGAAGAGGAAATGTTATTCGGAGGCATACATGTTCTTACACTTCTGATGGCTTTTCTCCTGTTAATCTGCCTTTCTTATTAACAGGGGAGTCACATCCCTGGTGGTGCAACAGTAAAGAAACTGCCTGTCAATGCAGGAGACACAAGAAACTCAGGTTCGATTCCTTGGTTGGGAAGATCCCCTGGAATCAAAAATGGCTACCCACTCCAGTATTATTGCCTGGAAAATTCCACGGACAGAGGAGCCTGGCAGGCTATAGTCCATGGGGTCACAAAGAGTCAGACACGACTTAGCATATAACCTCAGCCAAGAACCTAGGCGGGTAGAGGGGGAGTCATTTTTCCTTCCCACACAAAGCTTATCCAAGTAGGGTTTTCGATACACGACAAAGTGGTTGTTGTCGTTCAGCCACTCAGTAGTATCCACCTTTTTGCAAGCCCGTGGACTGCAGCTCGCCAGATTTCCCTGTCCTTCGCTATCTCCCAGAGTTTGCTCGAACTCACGTCCACTTAGTCGGCGATGCTATCTAACCAATTCATCCTCTACCGCTCCCTTCTCTGCCTGCTCTCAATCTTTCCCAGCATCAGGGTGTTTTCCAATAAGTCGGCTCTTCGTATCAGGTGGCTAAAGTATTGGAGCTTCAGCTGCAGCATCAGTCCTTGCAATGAATATTCAGGGCTCATTTCCCTTTAGGATTGACTGGTTTGATCTCCTTGTTGTCCAAGGGACTCTGAAGAGTTCTCCAACACCAGAGTTTGAAAGCATCAATTCTTTTTAGAGTCTTGGGGGGTGTGATATTCATTATTACTTCTCAACTATCTCTATTCACCTGAATGTGTGCGTTTACAGGGGTGAGGGTGTGGCTGCCGCAGGCCTGAGGTGGGCGCCTGGAAAGAGGAACAGGCGCCCAAGCAGAGCCACTCTGTGTCTTGGCGATAAGAGGAGATGGACACAGCACCTCCGTGTCCATGTGGGCTCAGCACCTGACAAGTGGCACGAGGAACCCTGTCTGGATCCGTGTGGGCAGATAGCTGCCAGGCAGGTCCCAAGGTGGATGGTGATAACTGTGTTCTGCAAAGTATCCTCAGAGAGGACATGGCCCTGGGGGCCCACCCGTGCTCATCAGCATGGTCTTTGATGGATTTCTGACAGCCAGACGTGGCTGATAAACTCATCTCCAATCCTGAGGAGGCCCCAGCATATCTCTTCCAGAAACGTGAACTTTAATTTATTTAAATTTAATGGAAAAGCATATGGAGGGAAAGCTAATTTAAAATAGTGCTCAAAGCAATCAATATGTTAACAGATTCCTTCAACTTTTTCCACTTGGCTGCAGGGAAAAAAAAAGAAAACACAACAAACCTTTAAAATGTAAGTGGATCTCTTCCATCCCCCTCCTCCTATTTTATAAAAACACAGTTTTTGATGTCTGGTGCTGAGTCCTTGGGAGTTAAAATCAGTCAGTCTTGTAAACATTCAAATATGCTTTTGGAAACATAAATCATCAGATGAGGTCGGAAGTGTGCTGGAGAGAACTCTAGTCAAAAAATAATTTGTGTGTGGGGGGGTTTGCTGAGGCAGGCGAGGAATATGAAGTTTTTCAGATGAAGCGATTGTTTTTTTGTGTGTATGCACTTGAATTTGCTCATCTCCAAAGTGGGCATAATCATCCCCCCTTCAATATTCTTGTGGGAGTTCAGCAGGATGAGGTGAGAGGGCCTGTTTTGCAGATTGCAAAGCTGTGCTGCTGCTGCTGCTGCTGCTGCTAAGTCGCTTCAGTCGTGTCCGACTCTGTGCGACCCCATAAACGGCAGCCAACCAGGCTCCGCTGACCAGGGATTCTCCAGGCAAGAACACTGGAGTAGGTTGCCATTTCCTTCTCCAGCAAAGCTGTGCAGTTCGTTGTTTATTTTATAGGCCTCACTGGGCCACGCCCCTCAGAGGGGTCAGGTCTGGCTCAGCCCCATGGATACAACTGACCTCATCTGAGCGGCCCAAGGGTGACCTTCCCGCCTCCCAAGCCTGTTTGCATACAAGAGCCATGGTGCCAAAATTTCCACCATTAGGGAGTTCTTCCTTTTTTGCATTCTCCTCTTAGTCCCTTCTGGCCAGGCAGCAGGGTGTGGAGGAAGAACAGAGGCTTTGCAGCAAAGCACGTGACTTCAGGACCTGCTTCCATGGGGCTTCCTGGCAGGCTGGACCTCTCCACTCACTCGTGCAAGCCCTGGTTGTTTTGTCCCTGATGCATTTAGGGCGGGTGTAGGGAAGACATCAGGCCCAGAGTAAGTGCCCCATGAGTGCTCTGTTCCTTTCAAAGGTCGAGTCCCCCGGGGAACAGGGCAGGGAGAAAACACACTATTCACCACATCACTGGGCCTGCCTTCCAGCTGGGAGCGAGGAGGATGGAGGAAGCCTGAGCAGGTGGGGTGGGGTGGGCAGGGTTTGGGGGAGTCTGTGTGGGAGCAGGTGAGGTAACTGGGCCAAGGTTTTGGGGCATGAATCTCCAGCCTTGTCTTCCCATTGAGGCAAAGAGCAAGACCGTGTGATAGTAAGAGAGTCCTTTCTCTGTGTGGGTGCTTCCTTATTCCTAAAGGCACCTCAAGGTCAACTGTCTCCAGATTGAAATTTGGATACCAACTGGCGGACACCAGCGGAATCCCAATTCCCCCGCCCCTCCCCCCTCGGCATTGACCTTGGAGAGCCTGGACTGCGTTAAAATTCTAGGGCTTCTTTCTCCCTGTTCTGCTGCCAGGTGCGAGGAGCCCTCATTTGCTTATATATTAAAAAAGGGGAGACAGAAAGGCTGCCGGACCACTTCAGAATTTCATCTGTAATCAACATCTGCCTAATTGCATTTTCTCTTGGAAAAAGGAGAATTTCAAGGCTACAGAGTTAACTCAAGGCCTCGTGGAAAGGTCCCCGCCAGGATTCCCCTGGCTGAGAGGTCTTCCTCAGGAGCAGCATCTGAGCGTGCCAAGAATTTGCCAGTTTAAATGTCATCAGATTGACTGCAAATGTCTTTCACCGAGTGTCCAGAGGTGGTTTCTTAGAAGGTTAAATTGTTTCAGGGCTGTTTCCCAATCAGAAGGTGGGATTCTCGAGAGACAAGGTGGTTCCCTCTCCCACATACACATAGAACCCACCCAGAGGGAGAGAAGTTCAGGGGTCCCAGGGATGGGGGTCAGGTATGGGGGTCCATAGATGTCTCAAAGTCCTGGAGTCAGTGCAGGGGAGAGTCCTAAAGACATTGTTCACAAACTGTCAGACAGTCAGGAGGGACGACAAAACCTCAGAGGAGAGATGCAGAGATGCCCCAGGAGAGGTGCAGAGAAGACCCTTCATCATAAGCCGGAAGCAGAGACCTCCACTCAGCCTTACATGGTTCCAGGAAGTGGAAGCAGGAACCAGAGCAGGAGAACCAGAGTGACAGAAACCCTGAGAACCAGGGCCCTGGAGGACAACCCACATCATCTGGGAAGTCTTCAACATTTGTGTGCAAACCGGATGCCAGGAAATTACTGCAGTTGTTAGCAGAAATACTGACCAAAACTGCCTGCCCTGGCCAGACCTGATAGTAACCACTTGCTTGAGTTATCTTATAACAGGAGGTCCTGGTAAGGAACTGGGACTGGGAACTAACAAGCTGCCACCCACTGGAAGAATTCAGGAAAGGGCAAAAGGAGAGAGGAGATGCCAGTTCATATGTTCCTACCAAACTCCCAGAATCCTTCTCGCTGGAATCCATCTTGGCTGAGTGATACACACGCCTCCAGGAAGGACTCTGAGTCAGAGTGATTGGCCAGGGACCACCTGGAAACTAACGCCATCACCATAAAACCCGAGACTGTGAACCATGTGGCGGAGCTGTCCTCCTGGGTCTCCTTACCCTATTGCTCTCCACCCAGATGCCCCTTCCCAATAAAGTCTCTTGATTTGTGTCTCCTTGAGCAATTTATCTCTGAGTGTTAAACAAGAGCCCACTCTCAGGCCCTGGAAGGGGTCCCCCTTCCTGCAACATCCTGACACAAGGAATGCAGGAAATAGAAGTATGGAGTGTAGAAAAGAATCCATAAAATGACACAAAGAAGTGTCTGCCCCAGCTTAAGGCCAGGAGGGTACTTGGTCAGGGCTGTGGGGGTGAGACTGTATCTGTATCCGATGGTCACTGTGTATTTCTGTGCCCTTGGGAGACGCATGCGTCATGTTCCCAGTGCCAGCCAAAGAGTGTCGCTCACCATCTGGTTCTTCAAGGATTAAATCATTAGCCACTGCAGTTGCTGACCTTCAACACACCCTGGAAAGGACTTCAGGGTGGAGAGCAGGAATGAAGCATTCTGTGCTCTGGGAAAAACTGGCAGAACAGGCCTTCAGATGGTGAAATATTTTCCGGAGAGATTTTTATGAACCCCATTTCTTGCATCCTCCCATACCTAGACAAGCACTACCATCCTTAACAGAGACGTCTGGTCCTCAGGGCTAGCAGCAAGCCTCCACCAAGATGTGTGCTCAAGTGCACGTACCCTCCTCACCGAAACCATATCATTTGTAGAAGAATATATACATGTATAACTGAGTCACTTTGCTACACAGCAGAAATTAAGACAACATTGTAAATCGACTATTATGTTGTTGTTTATTCGCTAAGTTGTGTCTGACTCTTTTGCGACCCTGTGGACTGCAAACTGCTAGGCTTTGTCCGGAGGATTTCCCAGGCAAGAATACAGAAAGAGAAAAGCAATCATCATGTACTCACCTGTACACGGAATCTAGATGGTACTGATGAAACTGTCTGTAAAGCATCATGGACACAGTTGGTGAAAATGGACTTACGGGCACAGCTGGGGCGGAAGGTCAAGAGGATGGGAGGCGTGAAGGGCTACCGTGGAATCTTGCGTTACCATACGTAAATAGATAGCCAGTGGGAATTTGCTGTGTGACTCCGGGAACTCAAACCCTGGCTGGATAACAGCCTAGAGGAGTGTGACGGGGAGGAAGGTGGGAGGGAAGTTTAAGTGGGAGGGGACATGGGTAGACCTATCTCTGATTCATGCTGATGTTTGGTAGAAGCCAATGCAATACTGTAAAGCAATTATCCTTTGATTAAAAGTAAATAAATAAATAAATGCAGAACAAACAAAGAAATAAGCAAAAAAAAAGAATACCCGAGTGGATTGCCATTTTCTTCTCCAGGAGATCTTTCTGGATCAGGGATTGAACCCATGTCTCCTGCATTGACAGGCAGATTCTTTACCACTGAGCCGCCAGGGAAGCCCCCAAATCAAAAACTATACTTCAAACATTTTTTTAAAAAAATCACATATTTATTGGCCTCTTTGTCACCTCTCTGGAGCAGTTCCTCAGAGCTATCTGAGAGACTGTCTCCCAGGCAATAGTCCTCAGTAAACCCCCAATAAAACTGAACCCAGGGCTCTCATCTTGTGTCTTTTTTTTTCAGCCAACACAAGTCTAATGGGGTGGTGATCACCAGGCGGGCTTGGGAGCCACTGGACTGGCATTTGGGTGCCAGCTGCACTCCAGACAAGTAACCTCATCCTCTAAGCCTCTCCTGAGAAATGGGGATCGTGGGTGTGCCAACAGTTGTAGTAAGTACCAAATCAAGTAATGCTCCTTAGTTATAACAATGTTTTACAAGGGTCTGGTTAAAGGACTCCTCTGGGTGCTATTAAGAAGGACTTTATCCATGTGACCCCCAACCACGTCTACCTGGACAACACAGGTGACCCATTCACAGAGCAGAGTCAGCCCTGTTGGACCCTGTGGGTGTGTGGACAACTCCAGCCTTGCCTCTGAGTTTCCCAAAGTGTGTGTTCCTGGTCCCTGGACTCCAGGGTCTATCTTGACTCTGGCACAGCCCCTTCCAGACTTTCATGTAAAGCTGCATGTAATATGGGACTTATAAGTGCTAAAAACAGGAACCCAGCTCTATTTTTAGAAATGGCACTTAAAACCGTGCAATGTGGTGAAAGCTCTGTAATTTCTCCCTGGGTGTGAAGGGAGTGTGGTTTGCCCCCAGCCCCAGAGGGAAGTGCTTCTGAAATGAAGAGTTAGGGGTCTCACAGGTGTCCACCCTCTGCTCATCCTGCTGCTCCCCTTCATGGGGAGTGGGGGCCCCAGGCACCTACATCAGAGGATTGGGTAGACTCCGCCTGGGTGGTCAGAGCCTCGGCAGATCCACAGACACAAGCAGGATGGCTACTCTGGGGGCTGTGATAAGGACCCTCCTCGTGGGCTCTGGGACAGGATCGCATGCACCCTTTGGAGCCGTGTAGTCCCAGGCGGATGCTCCTACTTTGATGAAGAGGTTTGAGCTCCTCTCCATTCTATCCCTGCACCCCTGCTCACAGGGTGGAAACCGCATCTGGGCTCTCGTCACAGCCTGGCCCCAGGTGGTCACGACCGGTCACTCAGGGATGAGTGGAACGTGAACTTTTGACCCTCAGGGACACAGACTACACTCTTCATGGCCAGAAATACTGGGCTAAGAGGCTGTTGCTCCAGCCCAGAAAGGGAACTCAGCACAGGGTCTGAGGGGTGGATGGGAGGTTGAGGGTGTGGTGCAGAGTGGGACCCAGATAGGCAGATTTTTACTTTTTAATTCTTGGGGGTGGGAATTTTTAAAACACTTATGTATTTATTTCCAATACTATGTCGGGTCTTAGTTGTGGCATGCAGACTGTGGGATCTTAGTTCCTGGACCAGGGATTGAACCCACATCTCCTGCATTGCAAAGCTGATTCTGAACCACTGGACCACCGGGGAAGTCCACAGACAAGTAGTCTTTGAACCCCGTGTTAATCTAGCTGCTGTTTCATCCCTCTTGGCCTCAGTTTCCTCTGCTATAAAATTGGTGAATATTGCTTCTCAGATACTGAATGTGGACGGGCATCTTCTGGGGGCTGTCCTTCATCACAGCACAGGGGGCTCAAACTCAGCATCTCCCGCAGGGACTGGCTCGTTAAAGCCTCTGCTGCTGCTGCTAAGTCACTTCAGTCGTGTCCGACTCTGTGCGACCCCATAGATGGCAGCCCACCAGGCTCTGCCATCCCTGGGATTCTCCAGGCAAGAACACTGGAGTGGGTTGCTGTTTCCTTCTCCAATGTGTGAAAGTGAAAAGTGAAAGTGAAGTCGCTCAGTTGTGTCTGACCCGTAGTGACCCCATGGACTGCAGCCTACCAGGCTCTTCCATCCATGGGATTTTCCAGGCAAGAGTATTGGAGTGGCTTGCCATTGCTTTCTCTGCATTAAAGCCTCTAGACATCTGCAAACCAATCCTCCAGCACAGATACCTGGGGACAAAGGGGCCTGAATGGAGGCTGTTGACTAGACGTCTCTTCCAGCTCTCAAGGTTTTCAAGCTGCTGAGTTGGACGTTCCTGTTTAACCCGTATCAGAAATCCCACAGGAAGCAAATGAGCAAAACACTCTGCTCTGGAAAGCAAACGTTTAGGGCCAAGCAGACAAGGCTGGGGTGAGGAGCCAGGCCAGGGTCACCGGACTGCAGAGCTTTCAGAGGTTCCCCCATCGGGGGAAAGATGGACCCCTTGCTCTGTCTCTCTTCTGACTCATGTCTGGAGCAGGGGCAGGCCAGGATCTTCACCCTTTGGAAAATTAGACTTTAGGAAGAGGAGAGAAGGGGAAGGAGCAGACCCTGGTGGGAGCTGAGTGACCGCCTGGATCTGAGTACCCTTGTCCACAGGCACCGCTGGGCAGCAGCTGGCTGTCTAGGCAGTGGGCTGGCCCTGTGGGCTTCCCTGGCTGGAGTGGTGGTGTTGGCACAAGCCCTGGAGAGGAGACTCCCTCTGTCATTCTAGGTGAAGGGCCTTTGCTATTGTCAGGAGCTGTAAGAGTGTGTGTTTGGGGGGAGGCGGCTTCCCACTGCACGGGTCAAGCCCACTCCATCAACACCCTTCAGAGTCTTCCCAGCTGCTCCAGGCCCTCAGTGGGGCTCCTGTTGGCGCTCCTGTCAGTCCTCTGCTGTACTCGGTTCTCCTGGCAGGTCTAAGCATGAAACTGACACGAGCCAGAGTAAGAGGAGAAAATCACAAAGAAGTTTAATAATGTGGAAGAGACCCAGGGAAACTAAGTCACTGAAATGGCTGCAACCATCTCTTTAAATTCCATCTTCAGCTAAAGATAAAGGATGTTGCAGATAATGGTTTGGGACTTCAAAGGGGAGAAAGGCTGGAAAACAAATGTCTGGTAAACGTTTGCTGGCCCTGCAGAGACAATGGGCACAGAGCAGCCGTCGGCCTCGGGGCCCTGTTCCCCACCACGGCCGTCCATGCTCGTTGCAAACGTCTCTGGTGATGACTCTGTTCTGGGAACGAGCCTTCCATCTAAAATTGTTTAGGCAATTAGTGGGAAGGAAAGAGAAGATAGAAAGTGAAGTTCAGCTGTGTCCGACTCTTTGCGACCCTGTGGGCTGTAGCCTACCAGGCTCCTCCATCCATGGGATTCTCCAGACAAGAATACTGGAGTGGGTTGCCATCTCCTTCTCCAGGGGGTCTTCCCAACCCAGGAATATGAATCTAGGTCTCTCATATTGCAGGCAGACACTTTACCCTCTGAGCCACCAAGGAAGGTCAAAGTTTTTCCTGAGTCTTTTGAACCTTGCTTGCTTTCAGTCAGAGATAATCTGCATGCCAAAGAGATATTTTGGGGTGGCAAGTTTTGCTCCCCTACAGGTCCCACCTCTCCTTTCTTCTCAAATTCCCATGGCCTGGGCAGGGGCTCTGGGCCCCACCTCTGGCTCCTACCATACTTGGGGTCTGGCCAGCTGCTTTTCTCAGTTCTTTCCCTTTTTCTGGAATTCCTACTCCCTGCCTGCATGCAGCTGTTGGGCATCCATCAATGCCACCTCCTCCAGGAAGCCTTCCCTGATGGGCTGGCTCATGCCTCTCCTGAACTACTACTGCACTTAGCATAGTCCTCCTGTGTCGGGTGCACCAGGGCACCTGTTCTGCACTGGGAAGGAGGTGGTGGCAAGAGGGTACCTTTGGGGTTGAATCCTGGCACTGCCAACTCCCAGCTGGGTGACTTCAGCCAATTACATCAACTCTCTGAGCATCAAGCAGAAACCTGCCCTCACAGGTTGCTGGGAGGAAAGATGAAAGAATTCCTCCAGCCTGAGGGGGCAGGCCTCTGAATGTTGGCTCCCAACTCCTGACCACAAGGGTCAATGCTGGCTGGGTACTGAGCCCTCTGAAAAGCCCTGAGCTGAATTAACTCAGGGTCAGGGGCCTCTCCCGTGTCATTTATTCAAGGGAGCAGGCAGAGCAGGGGCTGGACAGAGCTTGAACGTGGCTCTACCTCTGAGCAGCTGGGGTCCTGATTTCCTTCTCTGGGGACAGCAAGGCCAGCCTCACAGTGACAACGTCATCCCGTTGCGCCTGCCCCTCTCCGGGTGGACACTGAAGGGACTCCCACCCACCCTTGCTTTCTGCCTTCCCCTTCTCTCTTGCCAGTGTGGACTGAAGGGTCTCCTGAGGGCCCCCCCCAGCCTCCAAGAGCATCTCAGAGCCTGAGGGCACAGGGTGGTGAGGGGCTGGGTGGGGGTCCCACTGCTGAGGCCTCAGGGCGCCTCCCGGGGCCGGTCAGTCCTCCGGGAGTGCAAGCAACAGAAGCTCCGACAGGCTCTCTGGAAAGTGCTACTAGCCTGTGCCTCGCAGCTGGCTGTGTTGTCCCCTGGGGGCACCGACCGGTCAGGAGACGGAGGCTCCGGGAGCAGGGCGGGCAGGTCCAAGGGGGTCTGTGCAGCCTTCCCTGGGGGCCTGAGCGCAGGCTTGGTGGTTGGGGGTGGGTAGCTTTCTTTCCTTCTCCCTCCGTCTCGCCCTCATTCTTCCTCCACTGTGGGTCTGGGCTGCCTGTCCTTGACCTGCCTTTCCACTGCTTGCCGTCCGGCTTGAAGCCAGCGGCTCCCAGCCTGGCCTGTGCTGGTCTTCCCACAGCCACTTCCTGGGCCTGTTTATTGCCTCATTCACTAACCTGGTCAACAGCTGTACCCGCCTCGGCTCCCATTACCTGGAGATGCGGCTGTGTAACAGCACAGCCAGTTTCTCACCCTCTGTGAGCTGTGGGATTGATGACACTTATTTCACAGCCTTATTGTGAGGATTAAATGAGAAATGACCGCGTAACTCCAGTGCATCTCTCCCCACCCCACCGGCCCAGGGCCCAGGGCCTGCATGCTGGCCCCTGGAAAGCGTGCAAGAACCCAAGATAGGCCCCGGGAGGGTGGAGGAGACATCGGTGAAGGCTTCTTGGGTCACACCAAGGAAGTTCATCTAACAGGACACGCCCATGCTCCCCCCGTTCCCACGTGAGCTGTTCTTTCTGCCAAAGTCCTCCTTTTGGTGCTCCTGGGAGCCCCCCAGCCTGGGCTTGGCTCCCCTCCCCCATCTTCCCTCTCCAGCCACCTCCCTGCCTAGGAAGTTAGCAATCTTGCTTCCTCTTCGCCTCTCTCATTTGCATTTCCTCCAAAAGATTGATTTCTGAGCCATACAAACAAAGGATTCATTTTCTTTGTTGGACAAGGCAAGGCTGCTTGGGAGCATCCATAATTTTATTTTTTCATTTCTTTGCCATCACATATGTGAAGCTCCTAAACAGTACAAGGCCCCTTGCAGCTTGTTAATCAATAGTGCCTCCTGGTCCCAGGTCAAGGGGCCCCTTCGACCCCTAAAGAGAGGGGTCCTCCAGAGACAGAGGCACAGGGGCTGCTCAGAAGGTGCTGGTGTTCAGAGCCCGGCTGTCTTCTTCCTGTGGGGCTCCCCTCTGGGTCTGGAGTCTCTGCTGTAAGGCAGAGATTCCTGGTGGGACTGGCTCTTCCTTGGGCTCAAATAGCCTGGTGGGAATCAGGACGCACCGTGCTTGAACTACAGGCTTCCGGTCAAGTTCATTTCCGAGAGCATGTTGACATCCAATGGGACGTCCTCCCTCTGCCCAGAGCCCTCACTGGCTCCCCAGCACTGTCGGGGCAAAGATGGCTTGTTAGGACAGCATCCAGTGCTCTGTGGACCGTCTCAGCTGTCCCTGGACGATCACCTAAGGTCTTTTGTATACTTCTCTCTCTTACCATGGCTTCCCTCTCCCCGAGCTTGCTCTGATCCACCCTGACAATTCAGCTTGTTCATCCTCAGCCTCACATCTCTCTGTTCAGGAGGTCCCTCCCAGCATTGTGGATGCCTGTCTTACCCCATCAGCACTCCTCTTGGCCTGGCTCACAATCAATTGCTCTCTTCTCTGAAGGGACCCCTCACCCAGACTCCAAGCTCTGCGAAGGCAAGGATGGTGCCTGTCTTGCCAGTACACTGTCCCCAGTACCTCCTTTGTGATGCGGATCCACACAAGACTCAACGGAGTGGATGACGGAAGGTTCTCGTTGTGATCAAATGCCACACTGTTAGCAAAGAAATTCTTGGGGTTGGTTCAAAATGACATGCAGTTGTTGTTCAGTCGCCCCCTCGTTTCCGACTCTTTGTGACCCCACGGACGGCAGCACGCCAAGCCTCCCTGTCCCTCACCAACTCCCAGAGTTTGCCCAAGTTCATGTCCATTGAGTCAGTGATGCCATCCAGCCATCTCATCCTCTGATGCCCTCTTCTCCTTCTGCCCTCAATCTTTCCCAGCATCAGGGACTTTTCCAAAATGTCAGTTAAATGACATATCACTGCCTCAAATTAAAATTTTAAAATACTGAGCACAATGCTTTGCGTTTTTGGTTCAAGGTAGAATATGATTTGTTGAGTTTCTGGAATCCTGGTTGGGTCTAGTTTTTGTAAAAAGTAAAACTTCTCAGTCAAATCAATTATTTATTTGTTTGTGAAAATAAAAATCCACACCCAGCAGTCTGGTTATAATAAATCCCACACCCACCACTACATCCGCAGGACCCACCTCCTCTGGCCTCAGATCTGGGGATCCTGCCGTGAGGTGCTTGCAGGGCCTGACATCAGCCCAACCCAGGAGCGCACACAGTGAGCTGCCTGTGCTTCTACATGTTCTGTTTCCATTTTCAGATGATTGAATGCTCGAGGGGGAAAATGCTTTGAAAAGAACCCCCCACCCCCACACCAGCCCTTCAGCAGGTTAGTGTAGCTTAGTAATTAGCAATCACAATATGAGCTGGGATAATTATCCCCAAAAGTCAGAAGAAAAACACAGATGTTTTCAAAGCTGTACAGTGGAGATTTTGCCTTTCGATTGTAATAATTTAGCATGCGAAATGAATTAGAGGCTGGCTTTTCCGGGGACTTCATTTCCAAGGTAGGTTAGGGAAAAACCTGCTGTTTTTGAAAAGAACAGTCTTGGTTTGGGGGGCGGCGGGTGGGGTGGGGGAAACCCATACAATGCATGACAATTTAAAAAATCTAGCAAGAAGTGAGAGACGCCGGATTGAATGAATTAATGAAGTTTTTTTTTTCCCTCCTGGGGTTTGAGTTAAAGCTTTCTCATATTTGAAAACCTGTGGGATGCTCCTTGACTGAAATATCTATAGAAGTGAAGCTGTGTGTTTGGCTTGGCTGTCGTGTGGAACAGGTCTGGACAAAGGACTAGATGCCTTTGGACGGCCCTGCTTTCTCCGGGTTCCAGAACTTTCCAGGGGCCTCTCCCATTTGCTTGCCATGATTCCTCCATAATTATAGGAAAGTATGTATCAGAAAGGTCCTCAGTGAAACAAACCAACCAATCTTGTTTCTGGAAATGAAACAAATGACCAAAAGGATCAGATCACAGGGAAAATGGGGGGGAAAATGTGGCTAAGAGGGGCCCCTGGTGCACTGGGTCCTTTCTTTTTCTTTTTACGGAGCTGAGAAATTTTTTTAAGCTTTGTTATTGCAGTGTAGTCGCTTTACAATGTTGTGTTTGTGAGTCAGCTATATGGATACATATCTCTACTCTTTTTTGGCTTTCCTCCCCATTCAGGTCATCACAGAGCAGGGAGTATGGTTCCCCGTGCTACACAGTAGGCTCCCATTAGTCATCAGGTTTATACATAGTACCCATTGTGTACAGATGTCGCACTGGGCCTTTCTGGGAGCTCCATCCTGTGCCGTCTGGGAGGGTCCTCAGGAAGTTTCATTTGTCTGAGGAAACACAAACATGCCCTGGCCTTGGATCAGGGACTTGAATTTGAGACTTGCTACTGACTATAAAGAAAGCTGAGCGCCGAAGAATTGATGCTTTTGAACTGTTGTGTTGGAGAAGACTCTTGAGAATCCCTTGGACTGCAAGGAGATCTAACCAGTCCATCCTAAAGGAGATCAGTCCTGAGTGTTCATTGGAAGGACTGATGTTGAAGCTGAAACTCCAATACTTTGGCCACCTGATGCGAAGAGCTGACTCATTTGAAAAAACCCTGATGCTGGAAAATATTGAAGGTGGGAGCAGTAGGGGACGACAGAGGATGAGATGGTTGGATGGCATCACCGACTCAATGGACATGAGTTTGGGTAAACTCCGGGAGTTAGTGATGGACAGGGAGGCCTGGCATGCTGCAGTCCATGGCATCACAAAGAGTTGGACACGACTGAGCGACTGAACTGAACTGACTCATTTGGCCTTTGTCGTTTGTAAACCCTGTCCCCTCAGGACCTTGGTTCCCTCAACTGTAAAATGGAACTTGGTTTCCATCGATGTTTTCCCAAATTGTATTCTGCAGAATTGTAGTTCCAAGAGCTATTAAACAATAAAACAAAGGACAGAAGGGCCTAGTGGACAACACCTTTTCCTCTGGGCAGTAGTTCTCAGTCTGGGAGGTTTTACTCCCAGGGGACGTGTGGAAAGGTTTGGAGACCTTCGTTTGCTGGTCATAAATGAGAGATGGTGGGATTTGCTGCTGGCATCTAGCAGGTAGGGGCCAGAGCTACTGCTAACACCACCCAATACAGTCTCCTCAGCCAAGATTTACCCAGTCCCTCTTAAAAAGCAAACTTCAACTAAAAACCTTTTTAAGTTTTTATCAGCTTTGTTCAACAGTTTATGAATCAAGCAGTGTCCCAGCTAGGAAACAGAAAGGAGCTCTGAAGAACTGTACAAAATGGAAGTCTTGTACAGGCAGAGAGGGGCAGGACTGGGAGGTTACTAGCAGAGAGAGGACTGTGGCAATTTTCTTGGGTTCCAAAATCATTGCCACCAGTGACTGCAGCCACGCAATTCAAGGACGCTTGCTCCTTGGAAGAAGAGCTATGACAAACGTAGGCAGGGTATTAAAAAGCTGAGACGTCACTTTGCTGACGAAGCTCCGTAGAGTCAAAGCTGTAGTTTTTCTGTAGTCACATACAGATGTGAGGGCTGGACGGACCATAAAGAAGACTAAGCACTGAAGAATGGACGCCTTTGAACTGTGGTGCTGGAGAAGACTCTTGAGAGTCACTTAGACTGCAAGGAGATCCAGCCATCAGTCCTAAAGGAAATCAACCCTGAATATTCACTGGAAGGACTGATGCTGAAGCTCCAATACTTTGGCCACCTGATATGAAGATCTGACTCATTGGAAAAGACCCTGATGCTGGGAAAGATTGAAGGCAGGAGGAGGAGGGGACGACAGACGATGGGATGGTTGGATGGCACCATTGACTCAGTGAACATGAGTTTGAGCAAACTCCAGGAAACAGTGAAGGACCGAGTAGCCTGGCACGCTGCACTCCATGGGGCTGCAGAGTCAGACATGACTTAGTGACTGAACAACAACAACACTTTCCTTTCAAAGGGGATGGCAGGGGTCTGTCAAGCAGGTTACTTCACTAGTGCTGACCAGATAATTCCAGATTAACTGGTCTAAGATTCCACTCTTGGGAGAGGTTGAAACTCTAAGTTTGGTTCTAAGTCTTGGTTTGGTGGTGTGGGCTTAGCACAAGCGTTCCATTTTAGGCTTATTATTTCTTTTCTTTTTTAAGATTTTTTTTAAAATGCAGACCGTTTTTAAAGCCTTCATTGAATTTGTTACTATATGCTTCTGTTTTATGCTTTGTAATTTTGGCCACAAGATATGTGTCATCTTAGCTCACTGAGCAGGGATCGAACTCATACACCCTGCATTGGAAGGCAAAGTCTTTACCACTGGACTGCCAGGGAAGTTCCCTGTTGTTTCTTTCTTTAATGCCCCCATTTCAATAGTGCTGAGGTTGAGAAATGCTGCCAGAAGTTTCCAGAATCTATTTGAATAATAAAGACTATGTGCAGTAAAAGACCTTTTCTACTTTTAAGCCAAGATGCCATATATATATACAGGTAGGCAGAGTCTCTTGTTTTCCTACCCAACAATAGGATTAATGTACCTTAGGGCTCAACTTTGGGAAGCCAAGCTAAGTGTTAACTGAGGTTTCCTTCTACTCTGACCAGTTCAGACGCTGTATCCAATGAACACACCTTCCCAGAAGGATGCAGGGGCTTCTTACTACCCATATCTGGAACAGTGCATCAGTCAGATGAAGTGTTCAAGAACTACCAGGAGAGTTGAATCCAAAAAGCTGGCCTTAGCTTCTGTGAAGCAGAACCTGAAACAGAGGCTTTATTGGAAAAGGGCTCTCAGGAGAAGAGAGAGGGAAGTGGATGGGGTTGGGCCCAGAGCTAAGTTCAGGATGTGGTCTCTGCTAGAGTCTTACTTCTGCCTGAACCTGCAGCTCCAAGGCAGGTACTGTATCTCAGTGTTGGGAGTGACTTTGAGGCAGGAGGCCAGTCTATGGTTTAATCCAAGGACTTGGTCCAACATTGACCTTGGTCTAGGGGAAGGCATAGCCTCCCAGGCAAAAATGCATTCTCTGGGGAAGGAGGTGGCTATGAGCTGTCATCACAGACCCTTCTGGGGGTTGACTACACAGGCAGGAAGAAAGACCAGGGACACCTACTTCCCTGCAGCAGACTGTGCAAGTGCTCAGGATGGTCCATGCAGGGAGCCCCACAGCCTGAAAGAAAAGCTTGGTCTGTGCTTGACTGACTGTTAGAACTGGGGAGTGATTTGGGGAATTAAGCCCATTGCCACATCACTGGGTCAAATTCCCCTTGGAATTTCACTCAGAGTGACTAGGGGTGTGTGCAGTGGTAAGTGTTTTCCCCACCCCTTATTCCAATGACTACTTGGGCCTCACTTTTCCTCTTCTTCAGCTTGCTGAGATCCAGTTTTTGTTGCTCAGTTGCTCAGCTATGTCCGACTCTTTGCGACCCCATGGACTGCTGCATGCCAGGCTTCCCCGTCCTTCTCTACTTCCCGGAGTTTGCTCAAACCATGTTCATTGAATCAGGGACACCATCCAACCATCTCACCCTCTGTCACCCCCTTCTCCTCCTGCCCTCCGTCTTTCCCAGCGTCAGGGTTTTTTCCAACGAGTCGGCCCTTCTCGGATCCTATTGCTGCTTTAAGTGGTGGGAGCCCAATGGAGTAAAATGTCTGTGAGGGAAACTGCAGAGGAAAAGCCAGCCACCAGCCTATCAGCCACTTGATGATCCCCTGCATTGGCCAGGTGCCAAGGGAGGGGTGGTCTCAGAGCAGGAATCGGGTGTTCTGAGAGGTCCAAGGGCACACACTTGACAGGTACTGGAAAGCAGGACTTGTGGCCTTCGCTTTGGGCTCTTCCTCATATGGATCACATGCGTATTTCCAAGTGACCAGGGTGGGGCTGCTGATGGAGTAAACAAGAGTGAAATATGCAAGATGCAATTATTTAATTAGACATGTATTTGAAAACATGTGGCTTCAAATCGGATGCCAGTGGAACATCCTGGCCCACATTCCCTCTCCTTCCCAGACCCAAGCCCATGGCGTCTTGGATCATTTCAGGGGTGTTAGCGACTGCTGCTGCCCCAGCAGATTTGCAACCGCAACAGGAGGAGGCTCTCCAGGGTCAGATTGAGAAGCAGCTTCCTCTGGTGGAAGGACACTGGACTTGGGGGTCAAAGCCTCTGATGCCATGGCATTTCCAAGAGTGGCGTTATATCTCTTCATATGGATTTACTGTAATTTTCATGAGTAGCAATTTATTGTTAGCCATTTGGGGTATTTTTTTCCCCAAAAATTTCAGTATTCTAAGTATCAACACAATGACTATCTTTGTATATTCAGTTCTGCCTACATCTCAACCAAGTCCCTTGGGATAAAGCCTTAAAATAATTACGGGGTCAAGTTTACGGACATCTTAAGGGCTGCCAGATTGCCCTTCAGAAAGATGTGCCAATTTAAACAGCCATTGTCAGTGTATGGAGGGCCCATTTCTCTACTTCCTCATCTGGACTAGGTATTGTCTTGGCCAATCTATTTAAAAAAAGAGCATCTTAGTATTTTAGTTTATCATTCACCGTTGAGACTGAACCTTCCCCTTGTGCTCTTCAACCACTTGTATCTCTTCTTTTGTAAATCGCCCTCACATGATGCTGCCCACTATTCTCCGGGTCATCCAACTCATGTTCACTTCTGTGTGTGAACAACCTCACCCCTTTGTGATGAAGGTCACACCTACTTTTCTCAGTTGATTGTTTGCCCTGTTTTCATTTTGTGGGAATTCAGTTTTGCGACCTTGACTCTCCAGGTGGAGATGGTCCCCCCAGAAGTAGTGACCATCAAACTTCTGGGTTAAGAGATTGTCTCTCACTTATCTTAAAAAATGAGACCTCAGCTGGAACCAGAGAGGGTCAGTGGAGATGAGGTTCAAGGGGTCAGAGCGTATCCAGTTCCTCGTTCCACAAATCATGCTGCTAATTGCCCAATTTGGAGAGATTTGTTGGTGATTCTCGGCAGCGGGACGTGCATTGCTTCACACACAAGGACAGCTGAGGACGTTTTGTTTTGTTGGGTGGTGTGACAGGAAGTCCCGCAGTGGCCTCTGGGGCCCAGTGACGAAAGCCCTGGTCTTAGAGTGGAACAGAACTAGGACAGACCTAGCTGAGCTCTGTGTCTCTGGGAGGGGTCACTGAACTCCTCCAAGCTTTCTGTTCCTGAAAGAGGGGCTCTAACGCTTAGTCTGTGGTCTTGTTGAGACCACTAATAGTGACTGGCCAGTGTGAAAATGGTCCTGCCCATGGGTGGTGATCTGAAGCTTTGAACGGACTCTTCTTCAAACCCTCAGAGCCATGAGATGAAGTATGGAAAATACTTATTTAGGCCCTGACTCTGTGGGTGGTGACTCAATGTCCTTGCACCTTCTATAAAACAGTTTTTCACGGGGTGGTATGGACTGTGGCCCCACGTCCCCTGGGCTGTTGGGGTTCCCCCTGAACAGAACTCTGGGTCAGAGGCTTCTCAGGAACCCTGCAGATGCAAGGTGGAGGAGAGGGACCGCCTTGTCTTCTCAGGCTGCTGGAGCACGGCACGACTACTGGCTGGTTGTGTTATGCGCTCAGTCGTGTCCGACTCTTTGCGACCCCACGGACTGTGGTCTGCCAGGCTCCTCTGTCAAGGGAAGTCCAAGATGCTCAGGT
This sequence comes from Moschus berezovskii, assembly GCF_049115385.1. Classification (NCBI taxonomy): domain Eukaryota; kingdom Metazoa; phylum Chordata; class Mammalia; order Artiodactyla; family Moschidae; genus Moschus; species Moschus berezovskii. The sequence continues at coordinate 89,709,153 of NC_142471.1, read as the reverse complement.
GAGGGTCCTCTTCTTGGTTCTCAGCGGTACCCTGTCACAGTGTCTGGAAGGGGGAGGGGAGCAGTGAGGTCTCTTTTATTAGGGCACAAATCCCGTCATGAGGGCACCACCCTCATGACCTAGTCACCTCCCCCAAGTCTACCTATAGGAACATCACCTTTGGGGGTTAGAATTCCTACGTGTGAAGCTGGGGGGACACAAACATTCAGCCCGTAGCAAGGACCTTCCACATCCCCACTTTGCAGTCTCCCTTCTGGCAGGACATGGTTAATCCAGCAGGGAGGACCTTTGGTACAAGTCACCATGGCCTTGTGATAACAGTAATGGCTGAGTCATACTGGGCACCTCCTGGACACCAAGGCCTGTGCTCAGTGCTTCAGAGACAAAGTCTCCACACATGTGTGATTGTCACCAGGAGGACACACCCAGCTCCCCCTCCGAAGGATGTCTGGGTGGGGACTCAGAGACCCACACAGAGACACTAGTGTGCAGATACACGCACACACACACACAGACATGCTCATACACATATATTCACACTCACTCATTCATACAGACACACACATGCACAACACACACATACACAATACATAACACAACACACACATATACACACACTCACATTTGCAGATACACACATATGTAACATAATACACACATATACCGCATTCACCCACACAGACACTCAGACACAGACACAAACAGACACATATACACAGACATGCTCATACACACACACACATATATTTATACACTGATTCACACAGACACATTCACACAAGCAGACACACACATATGCATACAACACACAGACACACACACGCGTGCATCCACAAGCAACATCAGACACAACCCTCAAGGGCTGGGCGGGCTCCTGGCCATTCACACGTGAAGAAGGACAGACACAGCTTGCCCCCTCAGAAGCAGATGGGCAGGCAGAGGATGTTTCTAGACAAACACAAATGGAACGCTTCTCCTGGGCCGCTCGCTGGGGTGACACCATGCAGGGCAGACCTGCAGGGTCGCGTCCTTCCAGGGCGGGTCATCTACAAGGACGACAAGCTGGAGTATCTGCGGGGCTGCAGGCAGAGCAGGGAGCTGGAGTCAGCTCCCATCATGGGCTGTGTCAGCAGAAAGGAGACAAGGATGCTGGTGGGGTGGCGTCACCTCCTGGGCGGGGAGAGTCTCTGAGACTCACAGTGAGATCTTGCCCATCCTTGACTCCAAAGCTGTTGTTTTAGATTTCACATTTGGTGGTTCTCACAGAAAACAGAGCAGGAAGAGGAAGTAACGAGAGTTGCGTGGTTTCCTGCACACCTCGCCCTCTGGGTTCTTCAGGGGGTGTTCTTAGGTCATATCGGTGGCAGAGGGTAAAGAATGGTTCAGTAGCCCAGTGACCTTTGCCTTGGCTGCCCCGAAAGACAACCTGCTTCAACAAAGATGATTCTTTCAAGTTCAGAGGCCCAGGAAGGCAGGGACATGCAGGAGAAAGCAGAGCGTGGATGGGCCGTCAGGGAGCCTGGCTTCATTTAGCCCTCTGCTCTGTAACTCGCTTGCTGTGTGCCTTTAGGCAAGTCATTCGCCCTTTCTGGGCTTCTACTGTAATTTGAGGGAGTTGCAGTGGTTGGGTTTATAGCAGCTCCAGCCCTGAATGGCTACAAATAACCCTGTAGTTACTGAGCCCACGACAGGCCCCCATCAAGGGGTTGGTGGGTGGGTGGGCTGGCCAGCCTTGCTGTGTGGCTACTGGGCTAAGATCAAACATCTGAGCAGGAGGGTTTCTGGGGGTAATGCTATTTATTTCTTTCTGGGTTTCAGGAAAAAAACCTCAGAAGCAGGTTTACTTCCCAGCCCCCCAGAGGTTTTTCTCCAAGGATGATATGTGCTAACCAAGACGGCGGAATCAGAGTTGAGACTTCTCTTTAAACCCTTTTCTGTAAACCTCCACGCAGACACACCCCTTGTCTGCCGCAAAACTTGGATGGCAGCTTTAAATAGATCTCCTCAGGGCCTCAGATTTCAGCGGAGGCAAAATCCACAAACAGCCAAGGGCAAATGGGAAAATTAAATGTTTCAGAAACTTACATTTTAAAACTTATAATAAGTATGCAGCAAGCTTTAAGAGACTACTCAGTGGTACTAACCAATCTCCAGCCTTCCCAATCCTTGGGCTAAATTGACGCTGGTAATATGCCAGACAGCTGGTATGAACTTTGAACCATTTCTACAAAGTCTGTGATGTAGGTTGACCCCCACTGCCTCAACCAGCCCCCACCCCAGAGGATACTAGCAGGTTTCACGGGTGGGCATGGTGTTTTTTGCCTAGAAGCGTTTCATGATTGATTTCATGTCCAGCTGTCACTATCTTAAAAGTCTTAAGTTTTGAACAAGAGGCTCTGTGTTTTCATTTTGGACTGGGCCTTGCAAATTTTGCACAGTGTCTGAACCCAAGCACACTTTTCCTAGACAATCACTGAACTGATGGCAGAAAGCCATCTAACTTTCAGAAGAACTAAGCATTCAACTTGGGTCTTATTTGCACATGACTTAGCCTACTTACCTGTCCAGAGTCAGTGCCAAGCACAAAAGAAAAAGGAGTTAATTTTGGCTCAGAGAAATAAAACCAAGTCTGTCTCATATGTAATTCCAAATACAAATGCCCAAACATGCAGATTTGATCAGGTACCCACAAAGACCATAAGGAATTGCCAATGTTCCAGTACTTGAATTAGATGGTATAGATTAGGGGTGAGCAAACTACGGCCCTGGATCTGATCCTGTTTGCCACCTGTTTTGTGAATAAAGTTTTATTGAAACACAACCGCTGCATTCTTTTACCTATTGTCTAGGCCTGCTTTCAGGCTATAATGGCAGAATTGAGTAGCTACAAGAGACTGGAGGACCAGTCTGGCCTTTTACAGAAAAAGTTTGCCAACCCTGGTCTGCTATTAGAATTTATAAATTTCTAGAATACACTGATGAACTTCCAACAGCATAGCTCTGAAGAATAATGTTGTACCCTTGGGCCAGGAAATAATTACTTAGACATAAACCACAATTGAAAAAGATTTATTTATTTATAAATTTGGTTACAGTAAAATAAAAACTTTTGCAAAGCAAAAGGCACCATTAACAAGGTTAAAACAAACTTAACTCTCAGGGGAAAGTTCAAAATACTAAACAGAATTAAAATTATATGATGAAATCCTGAAAATCCAAGAGAAGTAGAAAAAATGGCAAAAGGGAATCATGAGGGGGGTCAACCAGATGACCAGTGCCAGTGACAAGCCTGGACAATGACGAGGAGACAAGTGTGGCCATCCCTGACTGCCCGCTTTGCATTCCTGTGGTGGGAAATCTCTTCCCCCAGGTCTTTGCATGGCTCCCCCTTTCAGCATATGGATCTTGACTCAACACTGCTTCCCATACCAGCCATTGACTTTGCCCTACGATAGCCCCTTTGTCCCCCTGCCCTGCTATAATACATCACAGGGCCCTGGGAAGGGGACTGGGAAATGTATTTTTGGGCTTGCTTGCCATTGGCTCTTGGTTACATTCAGCCGTTGGCAGGAGCTGGCAGCAGAATGATGGGAGGAAGGAGAAGCCAGGTATCTGTAGCCTCTAGGCTTCCTCTGCTTCAGGGATCATCTCCTCTCCAGCAGCTATTCCATCTCCCTGTAGTCTGATCCTGCTTCCCTCTATGGCACCCCTTCCTGGGCTCTGGGACACCCACCCTCCCTCCTTGGCCTCTCCTCTAGGATTAGTGCTCAGTTGCTCAGAGGTGTCTGACTCTTTGCAGCCCCATGGACTGTAACCTGCCAGGCTCCTCTGTCCATGGGATTTTTCAGGCAGTAATACTGGCGTAGGTTGCTGTTTCCTTCTCCAGGGGATCTTCCTGACCCAGAGATCAAACCCTATCTTCCGTGTCTCCTGCATTGGCAGGCTGATCCTTTACCACTGGGCCACCTGGGAAGACCTGGGTTGGTAGCAGCTGCCTTGTTGCTGCTAATCTCCAGGGGGATTCACCATCCTCTGTGTTCCTTCTGCTCTTCCTGCACCTTGGAACTAGTTCTCTATACTAAAATCCTTCTGCTGAACTCCGTGGTATAGGATCTGCTTTCTCCATGAGCTTGAGGTTAAACATCTGGGATTCTGTGACTTTGCTTTGCAATTACTCTTACAATTCAGCCAATCTGGAAATAACTCAAAATTTCAAATTTCCTTGTCCAGAGTTGTCAACCCGGCTAATAAAAGCCAGAAATCACTAATTCCTTGGAGTGCTTTGTTCTGCTGGAAGCCCGTTGGTCCTGGGACACCACTGTTCTCTGTTTAGCGCTCAAGTGTGTGCACTCATTAGGAAGAAGGGAGCAGAAAGGCCATCACTCAGATTCAGCAATGACCTGACAACGTGGGCAGCTCACACCGTCCATTCCAAATACCAATCAGCACGTCATTACAGCATCGGAGGCCAGCAGAGCTCGGCCAAGCTCATTGGAACCTGCCACTCTAAGCTGTCTCTAGCAACACATGGGAAGAAGGCTGGAGCCTTTGTGAACTTTAAGGCAGCTGCACACTGAGCAGTCATTTCCACGTGGGCACACCACAGGCATTAGAAATCTTTTGAAATGGGCATCGGCTACTTAGTATTTAGACAGCTTCTCTCTCCCCGTTGCCACTGCCTCTATCCCAGAGTCCCCTCGCTTCTGGTATAGATCACTCCCCAGCCTCCTACTGGGTCCTCTGCAGCCAGAATGCACCCCCCCTCTCCCCGCCCCATTCCCGTCCAATCCATCCTCCACACTGCCATGAGAATGGGCTTTCCAAAAGGCTCAGAGGACTGAATCACTTACCCACTTAATACCCTTAAATAATTCCCTGTAGCTTTCAGGATAATTTCCTGGCTCCTTGGCCTGGCACTCAAGATTACTGCATGGTCTGTTCCTCCCACAACATCTGCAGCCTTAACTTTAACCATCCCCTCTCCGTGTGTGCTTTAAACACCACGTTTCTTATGGCTCCCCTGCTCTATCTGCTCAGCGTCTTTGCTCATGTTCCCTCCTCCTTCTAGGTTCTAGGACCTAGAATACTCTTCCTCCCTTCTTCATCTGCTGCTCATAGCTTTCTCCCTCAATTTTAAAACAAAGCAGCTGCATTCAAGGGTTATAAAGAATATCCTACTAAGCTTAAGACAGGAAGTCAATCAACACGACAAGGCTCTATATACCCCTTCCTAATCCTAGCGCTCTTCCTCTCTTCTCCCAGGTAACCACCATTCTGAATTCACTGTTTTATCATTTCTATAAAGATCTTTATACGATTGCCATGAGTGTATGTACTCATGCCTAAGCAATATGCGTTGTGGCTTAGAATGTTCTAAAACTTCATATAAATGTCATACTCTCTGTGTTCTTCTATAGTTTGCACTGTGTGCCCAATGTCATGATTCTGAGATGTTTCACATTAATGCAGGCAACCATAGATCATTCACGGTCAGTACTATACAGTATTCTAGCATGTGGGTGCACACGAGTGTGTTCACATTTATCTTCTTGTTGACGGACATTTAAGTTGATTTTTTTTTTTTTTTTTTTTGCTGTTACAAATCTTACTTCTATGAACACTGTGAACACATCTCCTTGGGCACATGGCAAGAGCTCTTCAAGGGCATCCTGCAGAAGTGGAGTTACAAATCACAGGGCAATCAGGTTTTCAGTTTTACCAGGTATTGCCAGATAATTTGCCAAATGGTTGGAGAAGTTTATGCACTCATTAATGATATATAAAGAAAATTCCCTCCAGTCTACAAGGTTGCTTAAACTTTCTAATAACACATTTTAAAGATTTTTGACAACCAATGAGTGTGAAATGAAATCCCATTGTGGTTTTGATTTGACATTCCCTGATTACAAGTGGACTGCCATCTTCCTTCTTCTGCAAAATGCCTGCTGATAACTTCTGTTCACACTGTTTTCCAGTTTTCTGAGGAATCTCCACACTGTTTATAATAGCCAGGACATGGAAGCAACCTAGATGTCCATCTGCAGATGAATGGATAAGAAAGCTTTGGTACATATACACAATGGAGTATTTCTCACCCATCAAAAAGAATGCATTTGAATCAGTTTTAATGAGGTGGATGAAATTGGAGTCAATTATACAGAGTGAAGTAAGCCAGAAAGAAGAACATCAATACCGTATATTAACGCATATATATGGAATTTAGAAAAATGGTAACCTGAACCCTGTATAAGAGACTGCAAAAGAGACATAGGCATTTAGAACAGTCTTTGGGACTCTGTGGGAGAGGGTGAAGGTGGAATGATTGGGGAGAATGGAATTGTAGCATGTATATTATCATAAGTGACCAGTCCAGGTTCGACGCATAAATTTTCCTCTGTTCATTTCTTTGCATTTGTGCTTTTTTAATAAAATTCTTTTTTAGAAATAAAAAAAAAAAAAACAACTTCTGTTCATGCTTCACTTTTTACTCTAAGGTTTTAAAAAAAAATTTGATAAATTAAAAAAATTCATTTTGGATAATACTTTTTTGGTTATATGCACATATGCATATATGTATTTATAAATGAACTATAAGCAAAATCTTTTCCCTGTTTGTGGTTTCCCGTTTTCTGTTTATGGTATCTTTGATTAGCACAAGGTTGTTTTTTTTTTTTTTTTTTAATGTAATCAACTTCTATTTTTCCTTTTATTATTTATTTTTGTTGTCTTTTTTCCTCCATATAATCTGAGAGAGGATCCATTTTTTTCCCATAATCGGTTTTTCTAGCACCATTAGTCAATCTTTTTACTCTTACCTTCAACTTGTTCCATTGAATAGAAGCGATAATCATAAAAATTTTAAAAAGCAGTGATCATAGACTCGCCTTATTCATCATTCTAAAAGGAATACTTTTAAATGCTCTACTGTCAAATGTGATGTTTATGTAGATTTTTAATTTATTCTCTCAGAATAAGTAATACTATCTTTTTCTAGATTTCTAAGAATTTTTTTTATCATGAATGGGTGTTAAATTTTATCTAATGTCTTTTTCTGCTCGTAATGAGATTCTAATATGATTTTTCTTTAATCTCTTAATATAGTGCTGTTATTAACCTTGATAATAAAACCAGAGAAGAACAGTATGAGAAGGCAAATCACTGAGTAACATTTCTCACAAGTTTGCATGCTTAAAAGTCCAAACAGTACACTAGCAATTTGAATCTATCAATACCTATAAAATAATAGTGCATAATCATCAAGTTGGGTTTATCCTAAGAGAGTGAAGGTGATTTATTAGCAAACTATGGCAATATAGCAGGTTTCACTACATCACCGACTCATGGACACGAGTTTGCACAAACTCTGGGAGATGGTGAAGGACAGGGGAGCTGGAACAGTATCTGTAGGACAAACTCACTGAATAGTTTTTGAATGAATGGAAGTCACTGCTGCGGAAGTTTGTTGTTCAGTTGCTAAGAGCAAACTCTGGGAAACAGTGGAGGACAGGGGAGCCTGGTGTCCATGGGGTCAGCTACCGCCCATTGGGTCACAAAGAGTCAGACACTACTTAGATACTATTCTAGATGCAAAGAAATAATAGTGAACAAAACAGGCAAAATCTCCATTCTTATTGTTCAGTCACTAAGTAGTGTCCAACTCTTGGTGACCCCATGGGCTACAGAAAGCCAGGCTTCCCTGTTCATCACCAACTCCTAGAGTTTGCTCAAACTCAAGTCCATTGAGTCAGTGATGCCATCCAGCCATCTCATCCTCTGTCGTTCCCTTCTCCTCCTGCCCTGATCTTTCCCAGCATCAAGGTCTTTCCCAATGAGTTGGCTCTTTGCATCACACGGCCAGAATATTGGAACTTCAGCTTCAGCATCAGTTCTTCCAATGAAGGGTTGGATTGACTTATTTTAGGGTTGACTGATTTAACTGGTAGGTACAGGAAATCAGGTATAAGAGTTGAAAGACCTTTGGAAACAGATTATTAGCTGGCTGTATAGACCAAAGTTTGTAAAGCAAATAGCTGACCTCTATTTAGGTAGGTAGGCTTTGGGTTGTGAGGGATGCCTTCCCTTGAGGGGTCATGATCTAGAAGGGGAGACAGACAGGGTTTTTTTTCCTCTTTCAAAACAGAGACCAGGCCCCTGGCAGCTGCAGCACAGAGAGGCTGGCGTGTAGAGCGAAAGGGGACCAGGGGCTGTGCCTCCAAACCGCCAGTGCTGTAGGGTCAGGCTGAGCCATGTCCTGTGGGATGGAGAGGTGTGCGTGGCCTGGGTGCTTCTTGATCCAGGACCTTGGATATGGACTTGAGCAGTGACCAGACTCCACTGGCAGGTGAACCCACGGGCTCATCATCTGAGTTCCCTACTGATGGCAGGATTCGAGCCAACCCTGTTGAGGAGACAGCACCTGCAGACGTCGCTCGGAATCCAAACCCTGCTTCCAGTTCACTCCAAGTCCCTGGGGATGTTCCCTGGGCCATCCAGTCATTTAAATTGTGGAAGCGCTTGCTACCTTGTCTCAGGGAGTTGGATAGGACTAATAGGATGATTTGCACCCTGAGAAGGAGAGAAATGTCCTCCCCCGAGCTGTGTCATCAAAGCAGTGACAGTATTTGGAATTAACTAGGCAGGTCCATGTTTCTTCATTTCCCAGCCGTGTGTGAGTGACATTTTCTGCCAGTCGGCTTTGCGCAGCCCTTTTCAGATGGCTCAGAATGTGCTGATGTGCTGGGGCTTGGCTGATGCTTCGTGAGGGAAGCCATCGTTTGGAGGAGTCAGAAAAGCAAGCTTCTAAAATACGCAAACAATGACAGTGTCTTGTTTCAATATTTACCTACACCTTGTAAGGATGGGTTTCTAAAACGTAAAACTTGCTAATTTCTTCCAGATATGATTCAGTAAATATGATATATTGAAAATAATAGGACTCTCTTCTGCTAAAACAAAGATCAGAAAGGAAATCTTGTGTGGACATATGGGTGGGGGTTTGGTGAAGAGGGGTGGGATGAATTGGGGGGTTGGGATTGACATACTCACAGTGCTGTGTGTAAAACAGAGAGCTAGTAGGAAGTTGAGAGTCCCTTGGCCTGCAAGGAGATCCAACCAGTCCATCCTAAAGGAAATCAGTCCTGAATATTCATTGGAAGGACTGATGCTGAAGCTGAAGCTCCAATACTTTGGCCACCTGATGCGAAGAACTGACTCGTTGGAAAATACCCTGGTGCTGGGAAAGATTGAAGGTGGGAGGAGAAGGGGATGACAGAGGATGAGATGGTTGGATGGAATCACTGACAAAATGGGCATGAGTTTGAATAAGCTGCAGGAGTTGGTGATGGACAGGGAGACTTGGCATGTTGCAGTCCATGGGATCGCAAAGAGTTGGACAAGACTGAGAAATTGAACTGAACTGAACTGAACAATGGGAAGCTGCTGTATAGCACAGGGAGTTCAGCTCAGTGCTCTGTGATAACCTAGATGGGTGAGAGGGGGATCCAAGAGGGAGGGGATATACAAATACATACAGCCATTAAGAATTAATGGAAGCAACCTAGATGTCCATCTGCAGATGAATGGATAAGAATGCTTTGGTACAAATACACAATGGAGTATTTTTCAGCCATCAAAAAGAATGCATTTGAATCAGTTTTAATGAGGTGGATGAAACTGGAGCCAATTATACAGAGTGAAGTAAGCCAGAAAGAAAAACATCAATACAGTATACTAACGCATATGTATGGAATTTAGAAAGATGGTAACCTGAACCCTGTATACGAGACTGCAAAAGAGACACAGGCATATAGAACAGTCTTTGGGACTCTGTGGGAGAGGGTGAAGGTGGGATGATTGGGGAGAACGGCATTGTAGCATGTATATTATCATAAGTGACCAGTCCAGGTTCGACGCATGATACAGGATGCTTGGGGCTGGTGCACGGGGATGACATGGTGGGAGGATATGGTAGGAGGGAGGTGGGAGGGGGGTTCAAGAAAGGGAACACATGTACACCCAGGGCAGATTCATGTCAATGTATGGCAAAACCAACCAATATATTAATGTAAGGTAATTTGCCTCCAATAAAATAAATTAAAAAAAAAATAAAAAAACTGACAATAAAAAAAAAAAGAATTCACTCTGCTGTACAGCAGAAACTAACACAACATTGTAAAGCAACTATACCCCAACTGTATTTTTTTAAAAATACAACTACCATAAACAAAGAAAGTAATTGGCAATTTAGAATAGAAGCTAAGGAATTACAAATGTATAGGATCAAGCAGGTACCTTGTCAAATACTCCAGTTATCAAGAGTCGCTGCTTAGTCAAAGCCTATCTTTGTGCACGAGCTTCTTTCAAGGGCTGCAGGAACCATTTGGGGCCACAGGGATGCTGGGATAAAAGCCTTTGTCAGCGCACCAATCCACTTGGATCCCTTGGCAGGAGGCACCTTCCCTGCTCATCTTGTAGGGGGCAGGTCACTGTTCCTCTCCACCCTGGCTCTGGGGTGACCCCTGGGGCTCTGACCTCCCTGAGCTTGGCTAGTGAAGCAGCAGGTGAACAACAAATTCATAGTAAGAGGCCGTTTTCCTGAACAATTACGAAAGAGAGCCTATGACATTCCCATTTCTTACTTTTTCTAAGTTTTTTCCTTGCAATCACCATTAACTGATTTCTTTAGGAGGTTTGCAACCGGCCTTTTTTTTCCTGCTTGCATTCAGTCTTGTGGGGGGCAGGTCACTGTTCCTCTCCACCCTGGCTCTGGGGTGACCCCTGGGGCTCTGACCTCCCTGAGCTTGGCTAGTGAAGCAGCAGGTGAACAACAAATTCATAGTAAGAGGCCGTTTTCCTGAACAATTACGAAAGAGAGCCTATGACATTCCCATTTCTTACTTTTTCTAAGTTTTTTCCTTGCAATCACCATTAACTGATTTCTTTAGGAGGTTTGCAACCGGCCTTTTTTTTCCTGCTTGCATTCAGTCAGAGCTTTTGATGCCTTAAAGAGCTTTATAAAATAGGTTTTATGTGCAAGAGTCAAACAAAACTCCGTCCTTCTATGCAGAGTCAGGATTTGACCTTCACACCCTCAGAGGGCTAGACATGCCTGTGTATCCATAGCTGATCACTTCCAAATCAGTTCTTTTCTTTGACCTTCCCTGTCCTTCAGCTGGGTCTCCTGGTCAGGGAGACACCGTTACTCCACAGCTCTGATGGGGAAACCAAGGCCCTGAGACTTTGGGGGTACATCTAGCCCTGCTCTCTCTTTTCCATGCTCACTGCTCTGAGGTCAGACACCACCCTCTTATCATGTTGCACTGGGAATCCACAGGGATCCTATAGTTGGCCTTAGCACTGTCAGCTTTATCTGTCTTAGTCTCTCTGTGGCCCAGGACAACCGAGGTGGGTGTTCTCAAGGCTGCTGAGAGCGCATGCACCCTCCACAGCAGCAGCTAGAAGTCTGTGCTGTAACCAGCCTGGGGAGGCAGGAGGCAGAGGCTGGGTCTCAAGTTTCACCCGGAGCCTCAGCTGTCTGCACCGGCTACGCATCGCGTAAGGGGCTTAGTAAGTGGCACAAACTTACACATAAGCAAATGCAAAAGAGAAATCTAAAAATGGAACGAGGTCCTCAAGGCTTCCCTGGCTGGTTGGGAGCAGAGCTGAGGGGAGAGGCCAGGCCCCCAGTTCCTCCCCAGGACCCTTCCTGCCTCCTTGTGAGCATCTTCAAGCTCTGCCGCCTTGCTTTTCTTTTCACAGAAGTTGTTGCTGTTTAGTCGGTCACCAAGTCATGTCCGACTGTTTCAGCCCCTTGGACTGCAGCACACCAGCTTCCCTGTCCTTCACCATCTCCCGGAATTTGCTCAGATTTGTGTCTATTGATTCGGTGATGCCATTCAATGGTCTCATTCTCTGTTGCCCTCTTTCATGGAAGAGTACTTGTCAAATATGCGCTTTTTTTACTTTGCTTTTAAAGCCCGGGGGTGGGATCCAAATGCTTCTTTGAGGTCATCAGTTGACAACAGGGTATTAAAAAGTGACTGCAGGCAGACCTGTCTTTATTGTACTCTGAAGATATTGCATTTTTTTTTTTTTAACAGATTGAAGGTTGTGGCTACCCTGGGTCAAGCAAGTCTATTGACGCCATTTTTTCCAGCAGCATTTGCTCAGTTTGTGTCTCTGTCTCACCTTTTTATAATTCTTGAAATATTTCAAACCCACTCCCCACCCCAGCAAAAAGATGAGGATTTTCTGAAGGCTCAGATGATGGCTGGCAATTTTTAGCAATAAAGTATTTTTAAATTAAGATGTGTATGTTGGGGGATTTTTCAGACATACGCTATTGCACACTTAATACCCTATAGTGTATTGTGAATATAACTTCTGTATGCAATAAGAAACCAAAAAAAATTTACGCGACTTTCTTCTTTGTGGTATTTTCTTTATCATGGTGGTCTGGAACCGAATGGGCAATGTCGAGATCTACCTATACTGCTGAGATGATGAAGTTCCAGGGGAAGGGTCAAAGACCCACCTTAAAATTGTCTTTACCTGTGGCTGGGCCTAGGAAATGCCCAAGTTTGGGCTGAGGGGGTCTCTCCTCTCACAGAATAGCTCCCCACTTGGCTGCCTGGAAGGTAACTCATCCTGTAGCCAGACCCTCCCTGGGACACCTGGCACCCCGTCCCTGGGCCCTTGTGGCTTCAACAGTCTTGGCAGGCCTGCAGTGCTACTGGCTTGGGGTTCACCAGTTTGTCCCCCCGCCCCCCAATAGCAGTCAGCCTCACTCCCTGCTGGAGATCTAACGCTGATACCTGTGGGTAGTCATGGCTCTGTCTTCTATCTTCCCAGCCTGGCTCCATCCAGGTAATTCTTATTGGAACAATGCTTTTGTTCTTTCTTCTGAGATGACAAATGGTGGAATTAAACTGACTGATGGGGTGGGAAGTTTACAAATGTTGAAAATATGTAAAAATATTCCAGGAAGTTTAAATGGTGCCTTCTTTTTAAGACCAAGCCAGGGGAGTAGTGGCCATCAACATATACACAGGGGATGAATGGAACCATTTGCCCCTTGAGCCACGTGGGGCAGAAGAAAAGATCACACGGCTGGTGAATTTCAAATTCTCCATTTTAACTTGTTCTTGCTGTAAGAAAAGGGCATGTTCCCATGTTAATGTTTCATATCTAGGAATTTCCAAGTTCCTGCCTGAGGCTAACTAGAAATATCAGTGACTCTGAAGAGATTTGGCAATGTAACAGCAGGGAAAAAAAAAAAAAGGAATAGCTTCCACCAGAGAGTCTTCAGGGAAGTCCCAAGATGCTGAGTGAAATGCTACCAATGATGTTATTTCATTTTTGAGATATTATATTTCCATCCATATCTTTTTCTTCCTTTGCTCCTGACTTCCAGGCTGCCCACTCTTCTCCTTATTTCCTCGTTTATGGGTTCGTTTCAGTCCTCCAGGGACTAAACAGCACAGAGGCTTTTGGCTTGTGACCTGAAATCCAGGAAGCGCAGGGAGGCTGGGAGAGGCGTGAAAGGGAAACCAGGAGGCCAAAGTGGGGAAGGAGAAGAGGGAGGGGTGTTCTCTCCCTGCCGGGCCCCAGTCCTCCTGAAGCTGGTCTCCTGGGGCCTCTCCCTGCAGCTGTATCAGCCCCCCACCCCCAGACAGCATGGCAGCACTTGGGAGCGTGTTGCTGGCCTGCCTTGTGATGTGCTAGCTACGAGCCCTGGGTAACTGCTCACAGAGTCACACAACCTCTCCCCGCCCCAAGGTGATGGCGTGCTCTGCCCTCCTGGGTGGGGCGGCCTCAGCTTCCCTGCTCAGTGCTCCAGGTTTTAGCCCCAGCCTGGAGCCTGCCTTGACCTGCCACCTTCTTGGTTGGAACCTGATCAATGTCTTGGCAACCCTTCGGCCTTCCCCACTGCCCCTGGCCAGCCTGGCTCCAGCCTGGATTCCCACTTGCTGAGGTCAAGCGGTCCCCTTCTCAGCAGAGTTGTTTTCCCAAGTCCCTTAAATGTCCCTTTGACCCCAGTAGTCCAGTCTAGGATTCTGAGGTCCCTGGGCATCTCAAACCCAGGTCTGTTGTAGGTGCGGAGTAAGGGGAGAGGTGGGGGGCGGGGGGGAGGCTGTAAAATCCTCTTTTGCTCCATCTTCCCACTTCAAGGGAAGAAGCCCCCCAGCGCTCCCAGCTTACCCTCAGGATGTGAGGAGAGAGCAGCCACCTCTCAAGCGTTCTGCAGAGAAGGGAGGAGCCCAGTGCATGGTGGGTTTGCTCACCAACCTTGGCAGCTTTGGTTGGGGTGGGGGAATGGAACAGTATCAGAACTTGAGTCCAGGGCCTGCCATTCCTGAGTGTGCATGTGACAGGTCCCTGACCTCTCTGGGCTCAGAGGGCACATCTGTAAACCGCAGTGGGGCTGACAACCTGCTTCTCAAGGCTGCTGGAAGGCCCCGATGAATGCTGCAGCCCTGGGTTAAGCTCCCAGACAGAGAGGACCAGCCCCACTTCCCCTCCGGGATTGTTAGAATCAGGCAGTCTACTTCCAAACAGGTGCCCCTTTGGAGAGCAAGGAAGATGGTTTAAAAGCAGAGAGCAGGGACCCAGAAATGTGGCCTGCCCACCCCGAGAAAACAGAGGCCCTGCGATTTGTTCCTCTATGACGGTTGTCTCCTTCACTCCTTGTTCCCTGGGCACAAAGGGGTCCCTGGGGTGCCTTAGGGTCCCCGGGCACAGAGGCCTGGACCCCAGTGGCATGCCCTTCTTTCTTTAGTGATGAAAGGAACAGATGAGAGTGGATATAGCTCCTTCGAGGAAGCAGATACCAAAGGCCTGGGTGCTTCTGGAAACACCTCAGAAGTATTTGCAGGGGAAATCAAAGCTGCAGCAAGATTCATAATTGGAAACCCCTTTATTACATTAATTATCCCTCTTGGACACCAGAGCAGGGCTTCCCAGGAAGCTTTTAACATCCTACATTATGGCCTTGGGCGTCTCAGGGCTGCGTGCAGAGAGCATGGGCCTCGTCAATTATACATGGCCCCGCGGGCAGGCGGGGGGCAGGCTCTGCTGGGAGTGGTGGGGTTGGACCAAGATCCGCTCAGCTGGGAGAGTGAGCAGAACGTGGCTTATCTCCAGGCTGCCCTCCGGGCTGTGCCTCCCCTGGGGAGTGACGTGTGACTGAAGAGAAAAATCACTCCAGTGATGCAGGCTAACAGGGAAAATAATGGTTGGGGAATTTGTGCAAAATGGGACTTTTTCTTAAAGACTTTTTTTTTTTGATGTGGACCATATTAAAGTCTTTAATTTGTTACAATATCAATTCTGATTTCTGTTCTGGTTTTTTGGGCATGAGGCATGTGAGATCTTAGCTCCCCATCCAGGGATTGAACTCTCACCCCCTGCATTGGAAGGTGAAGTCTTAACCACCAAGTAGTTAGATCAACTGTTCAGTGGTGTCCGACTCTTTGCGACCCCGTGGACTGCAGCACCCCAGGCCACCCTGTCTATCACCAACTCCCACAGTTTACTCAAATTCATGTCCATCAAGTCGGTGATGCCATCCAACCATCTCATCCTCTGTCCTCCCCTTCTCCTCCTGCCTTAGATCTTTCCCAGAATCAGGGTCTTTTCAAATGAGTCAGTTCTTCGCATCAGGTGGCCAAAGTATTGGAGCTTCAGTTTCAACATTAGTCCTTCTAATGAATATTCAGGACTAATCTCCTTTAGGATGGACTGGTTGGATCTCCTTGCAGTCCAAGGGACTCTCAAGAGTCTTCTCCAACACCACAGTTCAAAAGCATCAATTCTTCAGCTCTCAGCTTTCTTTATAGTCCAACTCTCATAACCATACATGACTACCGGAAAAACCATAGCTTTGACTAGATGGACCTTTGTTGGTGCTTTTTAATATGTTGTCTAGGTTGGTCATAACTTTCCTTCTAAGGAGCAAGCATCTTTTAATTTCATGGCTGCAGTCATCATCTGCAATGATTTTGGAGCCCCCCCCAAAGTAAAGTCTCTCACTGTTTCTCCATCTATTTTCCGTGAAGTGA
The DNA here is from genome assembly GCF_049115385.1 of Moschus berezovskii. Taxonomy (NCBI): domain Eukaryota; kingdom Metazoa; phylum Chordata; class Mammalia; order Artiodactyla; family Moschidae; genus Moschus; species Moschus berezovskii. The sequence continues at coordinate 89,693,095 of NC_142471.1, read as the reverse complement.
TGAGACCAGATGCCATGCTCTTAGTTATCTGCAAGCTGAGTTTTAAGACAACTTTTTCACTCTCCTTTTCACTTTCATCAAGAGGCTCTTCAGTTTTCTTTGCTTTCTGCCATAAGGGTGGTGTCATCTGCATATCTGAGGTTATTGATATTTCTCCCAGGACCACCAGGGAAATCCCCCAGACGGGGCTTGCTAACATGTGAAAATGGAAGAGGAAGTGCCTGTTTCTCCCACGTATGGGCCCTGCAGTTTGGATGTTTGGGAAGCTCGTGCTGAAAAAGCCTAGGAGAGAGTCTAACCTACACCCTCAGATGACTGACGAGGATGCAGAGAAGGGGGTGTGACCGAACCAGGGTCACACAACGGTGGGGGGGAGATGAAACATGGTGAAACCCCTTGGGAGTGCCCTGAGGGGCTGCTTGGGAAACGTGGGGGTGAGACTGGAGCCCCTTCTGGGTTTTGTGGTTTCACAAAGCTGGAAGCTGCTGCCCCCTCCCAGACAGACCTTTCACGGCAACCAGGATCCCAGACTTTGCCTCCTGCTCCCACCCATCAACTGTGGTGCTTAGGCTGGCCCTGTGGGGCCATTCTTCTCAGCCCTTGCTAGGGCCACTGGGATCAGTGAGCCTAGGAGATCCTCAAACTGCTGCTGGTTAAATCCTGAGACACCAGAGCCCTGCCAGGTGAGGTGACGGGATGGTGGCTACAACCAAACAGAGAAGAGGAGCACAGGGCCTGGGAGCTGGTCAGGCTGAGTGAGGAGACGCAGGGGGCAGGGTAGCTGGGAATCTCTCAGGGGTCCCACAGGGGCTGGGGTCTTGGGGTAGATAGTCATTCTAGGGCTGGAGCAGTGTGGGGATGGGGTGGTGTTTGCCCAGGGACGTGTCCTCTGTGGTCTGCTGAATACACACTGTGCACACTGGAGAAGTCATTCAAAGCCTCAACATCTATCTCTGCAGATGGCTGTGCTGCTGGACGGCTTCCCGAGATGAGGCTCTGGGGAAGGTGAGGGACTTGGTCACTTACCTGACAGAAAGCTCTGATAGCCTGTCCTGGCAGAGGAGAAAGAGTCCTGGGGCCAGGGTGCACCAGATTTCACTGTCAGGGCCCCAGGGAAGGCTGGTGAGCTTGTGACAGGGAGTGTGTGCCACCTACCAGAACAGTGGGGGCAAGAATGCTCTTAGCTCCGAGGTGTGTGGTCACTGGAGCACCTGCAGTTCACCTCTGTTGAGGTGCCAGGTTCAAGGTGTAGGAAGGCTCAAAGCTTTTAGAAAGGGAGCAGGATGGAAATTTCTAAACATAGGAGCCCTGGAATACAGCAGCAGAGAGGCTTTGTGCTTGCTTGGATATGGGCTCTTGAGAGTGAGGGTTAGGGGACTCTTTGGCAAGTGCTGGGGGGCAACTTTGGTCTCTCCCAGGACCACTGAGCTTTCACAATTGGAAATGTAGGGGGTGGGCTGGGTTCTGCCACTTGCCAGCTATTATGGACTGAAGGTTTGTGCCCCCTCCCCCTGATGCTGAATTCCTATGCTGAAGTCTTATTCCCTAACGTAATATTTGGAGATGGGGCCTTTGGGAGGCAATTAGAGTCAGATGAGGGTGGGGCCCCCACAATGGAGTTAGTGCCCTTATAAGAAGGGACACTAGAGAGATGCTTGCTCTCTGTCATGTGAGGATGCAGAGAAGGTGGTCATCTGCAAGTCAGGAAGAGTTCTCACCAGAAACCCAGCCTGTGGGCAGATATTTAAGCCTGTCAGGGTTTGGTATTTTCTTAACAACAGTCTGAGCAGACTAATGCACAAGCCACATGGTAATCTCTGAACTGCTCTGGATTGTAGACAACATATTTTAGAGAGGAAAGATATAGCATGTGTTTATGTTTGGGTCTGCTCAGAACACCACACCCCTTTCTCTGGGAGAATCTTCTCTCCAGTCATGTGGCTCTTGGGGTGTAGCTGGACAAATGCTTCTTATGAGAACTGACAGCATCTGAGAGCACTTGGCACAGTGTTGGCCATAGAGAAGGTGTGGGGTGAACACCCTCTCTTCACTGTTCTCTTCCCATCCACCACCACAAGGGACCTGGGGATGGAGACAGGGCTAGACCCTGTACCCAGCGAACACCGGGCAGATAAAAAGTGGTGGAGGGGAAGAGCTCTGAAGTACCTTCTGGGATTTGCATCCAATTCACCCTCCCAGGCAGCCTCTGGGCCTCCATCTGGTTCCTTATTCTTCACCAGAGAGAAGACAAGGAGGTCTCAGGCTTCTTCTGAGGCTCTGAACCCCTGATGAGTGGCATCCAGGGCACTGGCTGGCTGTGTGTGTGAGGATGGAGGCAGCACCCTCAAGGACCTGAGTGGAGATCTGGGTGTGGGCACTGCCCAACTAGCTCCCTCTGGGGAAGAAGCTTTCTGTGAGGGCATGAAGCTCAGAGGCCAAAGGAAGACCAGGGCTCAGCAGCTAAGAGGCCACACAGCCAAACTCCAAGTGGGAATAGATTTAGCATCTGGCAAGAATATCATATTAAGAAGTAATTTTTCATCGGTTATAAATCCATTAGGAAATTAAAAATCTAGGCTGTGACTTTAAAATACGGAATGGGATTTTCTTCAGAGCCCCTGAAGGTAAGATTTTTTTTCCTTTAATAAATGCTAAAATCCAATGAATGTAAATCCCCTGGCTGAGGATAATGCTCCCAGAGGCGGTGGCCGCTCCATAACCATTTGCTGACTTGGGGCCAGGATCATATTTTCAGAAATATTAACATAAACTCTGGCAGTTTGGCAGTCTTTGCCCTGGGCTGGACCTGGAGCAGTACTCACAAGTGTTAGGAGACACTGACTAGTTGCCAGGACCCACTGACTAGTTGCCAGGACCCACCAGGCGCTGAGCTGGGGCTGTGGAGGTGGGAAGGTGACTCCCAGGTGGTTGAGGTCAGCTCAGATCCCGCAGCTCAGGGCTGGTTTTGGAGACAGGAGAGAAACAATGTTCAAAGGTGCATGTCAACCAGGGTAAGTCAGAGTTTAATGGGGACTAGTTATGAAGATTGCCAGGAGAAATATCAATAACCTCAGATATGCAGATGACACCACCCTTATGGCAGAAAGTGAAGAGGAACTCAAAGGCCTCTTGATGAAAGTGAAAGAGGAGAGTGAAAAGTTTGGCTTGAAGCTCTACATTCAGAAAACAAAGATCATGGCATCTGGTCTCATCACTTCATGGGAAATAGATGGGGAAACAGTGGAAACAGTGTCAGACTTTATTTTTTGGGGCTCCAAAATCACTGCAGATGCTGATTGCAGCCAGGAAATTAAAAGACGCTTACTCCTTGGAAGGAAAGTTATGACCAACGTAGATAGCATATTAAAAAGCAGAGACATTACTTTGCCAACAAAGGTCCATCTAGTCAAGGCTATGGTTTTTCCCGTGGTCATGTATGGATGTGAGAGTTGGACTGTGAAGAAAGCTGATCGCCGAAGAATTGATGCTTTTGAACTGTGGTGTTGGAGAAGACTCTTGAGAGTCCCTTGGACTGCAAGGAGATCCAACCAGTCCATTCTAGAGAAGATCAATCCTGGGTGTTCATTGGAAGGACTGATGCTAAAGCTGAAACTGCAATACTTTGGCCACCTCATGCGACGAGTTGACTCACTGGAAAAGACTCTGATGCTGGGAAAGGTTGGGGGCGGGAGGAGAAGGGGACAACAGAGAATGAGATGGCTGGATGGCATCACCGACTCGATGGACATGAGTTTGAGTGTACTCCGGGAGTTGGTGATGGACAGGGAGGCCTGGCGTGCTGTGATTCATGGGGTCGCGGAGAGTCGGACACGACTGAGCAACTGAACTGAACTGAACTGAAGTTAGTCTTCAACTAGGGAAGTTATTGTCCAACCAGGTCAAGTTCTTGCAGAGTCGGGGAAATCAGTGTACAGTTAGGTCATCACTGTACAACCAGGTTAAGTTAGTTTTTGGCAAGAGCTAGTCAGTCTACTCCAAGGTCAAGCTAGTATATAACCAAGGCTTCAGTGTACCATCAGGGAAAGTGAATGGACTGCGTGGAAGTGTTTTTAATACTCCACTGATCTGGAAATCAGACTTGGAGCAAACTGGGGTCTAGAATCTGATGTCTGTGCTGGGAGTGCAGATGGGGAAGACCTGTGGGGGAGGCTCTGGCTCTTCATGCCTGTGGCTCATCCCTCACCTGGGCTTCCACTGATGCCCAGGTTGGAGCAGGAGTGAGTCTCCCAGCCGGAGCCAGCAGGTCAGACGGCAGCCGGAGGACCAGAGAAAGGACACTGCAGAGGCCTGAAGCCTGGGGCCTGAGAGCCACAGACTGCACGGATGAAGCAGACCTCTCTACAGGAATGAGCGCTCATGTGATGATCTTAAATCATGACTGATGTCAGAATGCAAGAAGCACATAAAACTTTTATCGAGGTTTTTCACCAAAGTGGTTGAAATTTTAAAACCCTGTGACCTGAGGGTGAATCTTACTGACCTGGGATAGTTTGACGCATATCCTCCAGCCATGCTGGAAGAGAGTGAGAATGTGTGTGTGTGTGTGTGTGTGTGTGTGTAGTATGTATGTATGTAATTTGTGTGTACGTGTCTGGTTCGTGTTTGGTGTTTGAGGGAGTGTAGCGTGTGTGTGTTTCTGTGTACTGAAACAGTGAAAAAGAGATGCCAGCAACGGAGCTAGATACCCAGACAGTGCTCAAGAGAAGGGCAGCGTGACTGGCTCAAGGTGGGCTAGGGCATTGCAGGTGGAAAACATATAGGCAAATGGACATACTGTTTTGACCGCAGATCAGGTAACACTTTTCTCAAAACATGTTTGTGCAACTTGGTTGCAAGGTTTAAGCTGAGTCGTTTTGGTGTCACGTGACGTCTTGCTGTAGTTGGCTGGACCAGGATGATAGCGAGCTAAGGCTACTGACTAATTAGATTATTTCCCCAGAGAAATGGAAAGACAGGGTCAGCCCATAAGGGTCAGCCTTCCCTGCCCATCCCGTGTCCTGGCGCTTCACAGCTCTTGGCAACCAGTAGGGCTCCCCAGATGGTGCTAATAGTAAAGAACCCACCTGACAATGCGGGAGATGTAAGAGATACAGTTTTGATCCTTAGGTCGGGAAGACCCCCTGGAAGACATGGCAACCCACTTCAGTATTCTTGCCTGGAGATTGCCATGGACAGATGAGCCTGGCGGGCTACGTTCCATAAGGTGGCAAACAGTTGGACGTGACTGAGGTGACTTAACACGCACGCCGGCACCTGATATCTACTAACCGAAGGACTAGGCCAAGCAACCCAGAGGCTACAGAGTGTGTTGTGGCCGTTAAAACAGCAAGGTCACAGGTGCTCTGGGAGGCGGCAAATGAGAAGAGAGACACGAAGAGGAGCGGGACTGTGGGTCCAGGGAAGAGGAGCGGGACCACAGGGTCCAGGGAAGAGGAGCGGGACCACAGGGTCCAGGGAAGAGGAGCGGGACCACAGGGTCCAGGGAAGAGGAGCGGGACTGTGGGTCCAGGGAAGAGGAGCGGGACCACAGGGTCCAGGGAAGAGGAGCGGGACTGTGGGTCCAGGGAAGAGGAGCGGGACCACAGGGTCCAGGGAAGAGGAGCGGGACCACAGGGTCCAGGGAAGAGGAGCGGGACTGTGGGTCCAGGGAAGAGGAGCGGGACCACAGGGTCCAGGGAAGAGGAGCGGGACCACAGGGTCCAGGGAAGAGGAGCGGGACCACAGGGTCCAGGGAAGAGGAGCGGGACCACAGGGTCCAGGGAAGAGGAGCGGGACCACAGGGTCCAGGGAAGAGGAGCGGGACCACAGGGTCCAGGGAAGAGGAGCGGGACCACAGGGTCCAGGGAAGAGGAGCGGGACTGTGGGTCCAGGGAAGAGGAGCGGGACTGTGGGTCCAGGGAAGAGGAGCGGGACCACAGGGTCCAGGGAAGAGGAGCGGGACCACAGGGTCCAGGGAAGAGGAGCGGGACTGTGGGTCCAGGGAAGAGGAGCGGGACCACAGGGTCCAGGGAAGAGGAGCGGGACCACAGGGTCCAGGGAAGAGGAGCGGGACCACAGGGTCCAGGGAAGAGGAGCGGGACTGTGGGTCCAGGGAAGAGGAGCGGGACCACAGGGTCCAGGGAAGAGGAGTGGGACCACAGGGTCCAGGGAAGAGGAGCGGGACCACAGGGTCCAGGGAAGAGGAGCGGGACTGTGGGTCCAGGGAAGAGGAGCGGGACCACAGGGTCCAGGGAAGAGGAGCGGGACTGTGGGTCCAGGGAAGAGGAGCGGGACCACAGGGTCCAGGGAAGAGGAGCGGGACCACAGGGTCCAGGGAAGAGGAGCGGGACTGTGGGTCCAGGGAAGAGGAGCGGGACCACAGGGTCCAGGGAAGAGGAGCGGAACCACGAGGTCCAGGGAAAAGGAGCGGGACCTCAGGGTCCAGGGAAGAGGAGTGGGACTGTGGGTCCAGGGAAGAGGAGCGGGACCACAGGGTCCAGGGAAGAGGAGCGGGACCACAGGGTCCAGGGAAGAGGAGCGGGACCACAGGGTCCAGGGAAGAGGAGCGGGACCACAGGGTCCAGGGAAGAGGAGCGGGACCACAGGGTCCAGGGAAGAGGAGCGGGACCACAGGGTCCAGGGAAGAGGAGCGGGACCACAGGGTCCAGGGAAGAGGAGCGGGACTGTGGGTCCAGGGAAGAGGAGCGGGACCACAGGGTCCAGGGAAGAGGAGCGGGACTGTGGGTCCAGGGAAGAGGAGCGGGACTGTGGGTCCAGGGAAGAGGAGCGGGACCACAGGGTCCAGGGAAGAGGAGCGGGACCACAGGGTCCAGGGAAGAGGAGCGGGACTGTGGGTCCAGGGAAGAGGAGCGGGACCACAGGGTCCAGGGAAGAGGAGCGGGACCACAGGGTCCAGGGAAGAGGAGCGGGACCACAGGGTCCAGGGAAGAGGAGCGGGACCACAGGGTCCAGGGAAGAGGAGCGGGACCACAGGGTCCAGGGAAGAGGAGCGGGACCACAGGGTCCAGGGAAGAGGAGCGGGACCACAGGGTCCAGGGAAGAGGAGCGGGACCACAGGGTCCAGGGAAGAGGAGCGGGACCACAGGGTCCAGGGAAGAGGAGCGGGACTGTGGGTCCAGGGAAGAGGAGCGGGACCACAGGGTCCAGGGAAGAGGAGCGGGACTGTGGGTCCAGGGAAGAGGAGCGGGACCACAGGGTCCAGGGAAGAGGAGCGGGACCACAGGGTCCAGGGAAGAGGAGCGGGACTGTGGGTCCAGGGAAGAGGAGCGGGACCACAGGGTCCAGGGAAGAGGAGCGGGACCACGAGGTCCAGGGAAAAGGAGCGGGACCTCAGGGTCCAGGGAAGAGGAGCGGGACCACAGGGTCCAGGGAAGAGGAGCGGGACCACAGGGTCCAGGGAAGAGGAGCGGGACCACAGGGTCCAGGGAAGAGGAGCGGGACTGTGGGTCCAGGGAAGAGGAGCGGGACCACAGGGTCCAGGGAAGAGGAGCGGGACCACAGGGTCCAGGGAAGAGGAGCGGGACCACAGGGTCCAGGGAAGAGGAGCGGGACCACGGGTCCAGGGAAGAGGAGCGGGACCACAGGGTCCAGGGAAGAGGAGCGGGACCACGAGGTCCAGGGAAGAGGAGCTGGACCTCAGGGTCCAGGGAAGAGGAGCGGGACCACAGGGTCCAGGGAAGAGGAGCGGGACCACAGGGTCCAGGGAAGAGGAGCGGGACCACAGGGTCCAGGGAAGAGGAGCGGGACTGTGGGTCCAGGGAAGAGGAGCGGGACTGTGGGTCCAGGGAAGAGGAGCGGGACCACAGGGTCCAGGGAAGAGGAGCGGGACCACAGGGTCCAGGGAAGAGGAGCGGGACCACAGGGTCCAGGGAAGAGGAGCGGGACCACAGGGTCCAGGGAAGAGGAGCGGGACTGTGGGTCCAGGGAAGAGGAGCGGGACTGTGGGTCCAGGGAAGAGGAGCGGGACTGTGGGTCCAGGGAAGAGGAGCGGGACCACAGGGTCCAGGGAAGAGGAGCGGGACCACAGGGTCCAGGGAAGAGGAGCGGGACCACAGGGTCCAGGGAAGAGGAGCGGGACCACAGGGTCCAGGGAAGAGGAGCGGGACTGTGGGTCCAGGGAAGAGGAGCGGGACCACAGGGTCCAGGGAAGAGGAGCGGGACCACAGGGTCCAGGGAAGAGGAGCGGGACCACAGGGTCCAGGGAAGAGGAGCGGGACCACAGGGTCCAGGGAAGAGGAGCGGGACCACAGGGTCCAGGGAAGAGGAGCGGGACCACAGGGTCCAGGGAAGAGGAGCGGGACTGTGGGTCCAGGGAAGAGGAGCGGGACCACAGGGTCCAGGGAAGAGGAGCGGGACCACAAGGTCCAGGGAAGAGGAGCGGGACCACAGGGTCCAGGGAAGAGGAGCGGGACTGTGGGTCCAGGGAAGAGGAGCGGGACCACAGGGTCCAGGGAAGAGGAGCGGGACTGTGGGTCCAGGGAAGAGGAGCGGGACCACAGGGTCCAGGGAAGAGGAGCGGGACCACAGGGTCCAGGGAAGAGGAGCGGGACTGTGGGTCCAGGGAAGAGGAGCGGGACCACAGGGTCCAGGGAAGAGGAGCGGGACTGTGGGTCCAGGGAAGAGGAGCGGGACCACAGGGTCCAGGGAAGAGGAGCGGGACTGTGGGTCCAGGGAAGAGGAGCGGGACCACAGGGTCCAGGGAAGAGGAGCGGGACCACAGGGTCCAGGGAAGAGGAGCGGGACCACAGGGTCCAGGGAAGAGGAGCGGGACCACAGGGTCCAGGGAAGAGGAGCGGGACTGTGGGTCCAGGGAAGAGGAGCGGGACCACAGGGTCCAGGGAAGAGGAGCGGGACTGTGGGTCCAGGGAAGAGGAGCGGGACCACAGGGTCCAGGGAAGAGGAGCGGGACTGTGGGTCCAGGGAAGAGGAGCGGGACCACAGGGTCCAGGGAAGAGGAGCGGGACCACAGGGTCCAGGGAAGAGGAGCGGGACTGTGGGTCCAGGGAAGAGGAGCGGGACCACAGGGTCCAGGGAAGAGGAGCGGGACCACAGGGTCCAGGGAAGAGGAGCGGGACCACAGGGTCCAGGGAAGAGGAGCGGGACCACAGGGTCCAGGGAAAAGGGCCAGAGACAGAGATGAGAGGGAAGAGATGCATACAGAGACAGAGGCTTTGAATTCCTGACTTCCACAGCCCCTCAGCATAAGCCCTTTCCAAGCTCTCTGTGCAGGTCCTGCTGCTAACCAGGGCAACGGCAGGGCTAGGGATAGGATTACAGGATCCGAGGACTTTCTCTCCTAATCAGCGGTTCTCGACCCTTGCATCTTTTTTCCAATCAGACCCCAGGCTCGGGACTTCCCTGGGGGTCCAGTGGCTAAGTCTCTGACCTCCCAATGAGGGGGCTGTGGTTCGATCCCCGGTCAAGGGACTAGATCCCACAGTCACAACTAAAGATCCCGTGTGTTGCAAACGAAGACCCGGTACAGACAAAATACAAGCAATGCCCAAGTCTCCTCCAGGAGAGAAACAGAAACCAGCTTTCCTGAGGGAACATTCTGGAGTTCCTGGGTGTCTCGTGTCTTCCTAGCATCTCTCTAGCCTGGACTCTGTCTTCCCATTCTGGGGGTGCCCCCTTTGCCTAGAGAACTCTCAGGAACCAGAAAGCACCCCAGGCTGCCACGACCTTGGTTCCATCCACATCCATGAATGGAGATCATTCCATATGTGGTACATACACACACACACACACATCCACACACACCCACACATCCACACACACCCACACTCCCTGCTTCCCCCCACACCATTTCCTGTTTTGCTTTGCTGTCAAGCCCGCTTGCTCCTGAGCCACCTCCTCTTCACACCAGCAGCATCTTAAACACAAGGCTTCTGAACGATTCCGTGCTTCTCCAGCAGAGTTCTGGTCCCCACTCATTTCCTCCTATTGTTCAAAGAGGATGCACTTGATGCTATGTGTGTGTGTGTGTGTGTGAAAGTGTGTAACCATATGGCCTCGGTGTGTAGCTATAACTGAGGAAATGGCTGCAAAATGCTCTGTCTGTCAGGTTTATCAGGAAGGGGGAGATGGATGTGAATTCTAATTCCCGGGGCACAAGCTAGGAGAGGAATCCCTCCTATATGCTCGTCTTTTAGGTATTTTTAATGCACTAAGCGTGTGTTTACAGCATGCCCACCTCCTCAGCCCTTAACCAGCCACTGAGCAATGCTTGGGAATAAAAAAAGAAAAATAAGACCTGTATCCACGTCCTGGGGAAGCTGAAGATTGGCAGGTGGTGAGGGGTCAGGGGCAGCAGGGGAAGCAGCCGTCATCCATGGAGCTCTCGCTGGGTTGTCTAGGACTGTGCCTACATAAGCTTTCTCTTCCCTGTCAGCCGGGAGGCAGCTTCCATTCTGTAGATGAGGAAGTCGAAGCTCAAAAAGGAAGTGACACAGCTATTAAGCGGGGAAGCCAAGATCTGGGCCCTGGTCTGCCGTGGCTGGGTCACCAGGCCAGGCTGCCTATAGAAACAAACAAAACCAGCAAAAGAAACATTTGCAGGCCAGGAGATGTGTGTATGCCGGCTGTTGGGCCTGTGGGTTTGTAGAAGGGTTCCGGGAGGAACCAGGAGTGGAGGAGGCAAGGCTCCCAGGCCAGGGAAGCCCTGTGCCAGACATTGAAGTGGCTGGTCCCGTGCTCCAGAAGGGACCCTGGGTGCCCGAGTTGGCTACGATGCTCATCCCGACCGAAGGCTCCGAGGAGGCAGGCTCCACACAGGGATCCAGGAGGCTGAGGAGGACAAGCCCTGTCCTGGGGACTGTCCTGTGGCCGGCACACCGCTTCTCCTCTCTCCCTGCGCCCCCTTCTCGCCTCCTCCCCACCCCAGCCGCGCCCTCTCCCTTCCCTTCAGGCAAAGCAGGTGCAGTGCCCTGTGAGGCTGCGTCCCTCTGTGTCTGGGAGGAGCTGCGATGGGACTTTATTTCCTCAGGAGCAGGAAATTGCTGATTTTACAATGCAACAATGAGAGAGTCACCTTTCTCCATTTTGCAGGGCCCCGTCTTGATCATACGCTCCCCTGGGGAGGGGAGGTGGCTCTGTGCCACCCTTGGAGCAGCGGTGCGCCAGGGTGGTCTCGCCCCACTGATGGGAAAGGATGAGGACACAGGAAGATAGGACCCCCATCTTGGGCCGCAGCTCAGTCACCAGGAGGCAGGATGTCGACCCTCTCCGGGCGCTGCACACTTGTCCCTGCGTCTGAGGCCACCAGCCCGGCATCAAAGCCTGTCTGGCGCCGTGCGGCCTGGGGAGCTGTGTCTCAGCTCAAACTCTGAGATGAGGGCACCCTCAGGGTGCTGTGGACTGACTGCTCTGCACTCTCCTCCCGACCCTCCGTGTCCCCATTTGTTCAGCGGGGCTGGGGGATGAGAGAGCAACCAAACATTATCCCTGACCTGGGACCGAACCTGCTCCCTTGGCAGAGTGTGTGTGGAATCCTAAGCACTGGACTGCCAGGGAATTCCCTACCAGGGAGCTTTAAACACACAACTAAGGCCCAGCCCCAGGCCCCAAGATTCTGATGCAATTTGTTTGAATGACTCAGTTATTTCTGCCTTGAAAAATCTCTGCCCGTAAATCTGAAGTCACAACCGAGCTGGAGAACTGAGGCCTCGCTGAGTGCGGGGGCTCTGCTCCGGGTCTCCCCTGGGGGTCAGGATTTGGCCTTGAGAAGGAGAAACAAGGCATTTGAAAGCCAGAACTGTTTTCACCTCTGATGCGCCTGTTTCTTTATTTGTCCTTCAAATCAAAGAATTTATAGGTAACTTTATTGAGATACTGGCTGAAGTTTTCATAAAATTACAGATGAGGGTAAGAGTAGTGAGAATTATGCTACCCCACACAGCAGCCCCTAGACACACGTGCTGATTTAAATGGTTAAAAATGAAATAAAATCAAGATTTCACTTCCTCAGTGTTCAATACCCCCATGAGACCAGTGACAACTGGAAGGGACAGCCTGGGTACAAGCCACATCTCTCATCACAGAGAATTCTGCTGGATGGGCTGATCTAGGAGAGACTAGACCACAGTCCGGCCTTGCCATCCTACAGAGGGGGAAACTGAGGCCAGGGCCTGCTGCAGTGACGTATCTTGCTGAGGGCCTCGGGGCTGAGTGAAGCTCAGGGCCTGGGATGCTGACCTCCTGTCCCATATCCTCCACTCGAGGAGGGCTGGGGAGAGAGTTCAGACTTTGGGAGCTGGAGCTCTCCCGAGCCATGTGTTTTCTTTCTCACTATCAGCCTTTCCACCCCAGCCCCCCCGCCAACCAACTCCCCGAAAATGCCATGCTGGTGTCGGGTCTCCTCTGTCAGCGCCTGGCACACACTGGGTGCCCAAATAATTACTGTCTGCATAAAAGAAGATCAGGAAGGTGGCTGGAACCCTGCAGAGAGCAGAGAAGGGGTTGCCGGAGAAATCTTTTAAGAAGAAGGTTGGGGAGGGGCAGGATGATGGGGAAGGGCCGGGGCTGTTGGGGGAGGACCAGACCAAAGGGGACAGGCAACCCCTCAGACGGAGGGTGACCATGGGTGTCTAATGGTGCCGAAGGGCCAAAATAGGGACAAAGGGTAGGGAGATATCGGGGCATACGCAGTGGCCATGAGTTGGTGGGACGAAGGCTATTTGCTGTCTCCGGGCAGCCATGGTTTGCTTGGACCTTGGTCAGTGCCTGGCTGCATCCTGTCTTCCAGGACCTTCTGTGTCCAGAGGACTTCCGAGTTCACAGATGCTGGCACAGGCGGCTGCTGAAGGACCCTCACCCCCAGCCGTGCAGGTTACTGGACGAGGTGCCTCCACCGCATTCTCTTGCTCTGTGGGCCTGGGTCTGAGACAGTGGAGGGCGAGGCCTTGTTCCCAAGCTGGAGCCTCGCCAGTAAGCGCCCCCAAGCTGATGTTACATCCCAGGGGTTCCTTCTGAAGATGCCAGTGCAGAGCAGGGTGGAAAAATGGATCTTCCTTTTTTCCGTCCCCTGAAGCATCTTTACAGAAGGCTGTTGATTTTATCAAGCGTGGATGGGAACAGTCTCTTATCCGAAGGCAAGCCTGAGCTGGGGTTTCAGTAACCAGAGGCCCCTCCACCCTGCTTCCCGAAGCCTCCACATCCTAGTCTTCAGGCTGAAAGGAAATTCAAATGCAAGGTGTCTTTAGGATAACATCGAGCGGTTTTTTAAAAAATGCTATTTCATTTTCTATTCTTTTTTCAAATTATCTGTGGAACATATGACTAATAGGCTTTTTTCTTTTCTTTTCTTTTTTTTTAGCATTCAGGGGGCCGAGCTAAGGGTAATTAGAGCAGTCACTTAAAATATTCCACCCCAGAACTCTGAAAGTGATGTGCTAAAGGTGATAAATTAGCAATGGGAGCAGGGTTCCTGCGAGAAAGAAGGGTGTAGCTTTTGCCTCACTGTGCTCCAGTCTGAGTTGGGGTGCAGGAAACAATGTGGGCAGGAACCCCATTCCTGCAACACAGTTGAGATGTTGCAGAATGTGTGGTATCTTTTATACCCCAAGGGGTAGCTGGGAAGGGAGGAAGGACCGCTTTCTGAGAAGCACGCCCTTTCCACCCCTAGGAAAATCATGGAAGTGCTCAGTGCATGGACTGGGGGACAGACGGCCGCCCCGTCGCCTGTGTCCGTAGACGGCCTTGTACCTGCTTCAAGCAGAGAACCAGAGCAAGCTGGGAGGGTGTCCACAAGCTCCCCGCCCACCCGCCTGTTTGCTTTCACAGCCTTCATCTTCTCTCCTTGCACGGTGGATCGGCCACCCACATCCAGCCCTTGGGTACCGGACCCCGTCTCATCTCTCCGGCTCTGAAGACGCTACTCTAGCAAGTTCCCATCCTCTCGCCCACGTCAAGCCCTCCTTCCTTTATGGGCTCACCGCCGTCCACATTCTTCCATGCTCTGCTTCTATCTCCTCTTGTGACCCCACTTTCCCTCCACCTGCCACCCCCTGCTCCTCCTCCCTTTCGTAGCCTAGGTCCTGGGGAAAGCCGCCCACTCGCACCGTCTCCAACTTCTCTCTGCCAAACCCCTCCTTCTCCCCTCCCTGCTTTACCGTTTCTCCTTATACCTGTCACCAGCATGTTACAGAACCTTAGTCATTTCTCTGGTGCCTGCTGCCTCCCTAGAATTAATCTCCCTGAAGGCAGGGGATTGGATCTACTTTATTCATGGCTGTCACCTGACTATCTAGAGCAGTGCTGGTCTAGAGCAGGGGCTAGATAAATATGTTTAAGATAAATCAATGGAGCAATTCACAGATGGCAATGCACATCCATGTCCGTTGATGAGTTATTGCCATGGATTTTCACCGAGCCCCCGAGGCTGGTCTCGATCTGCCTCATTTTGCAGAAGAGGAGACAGAAACGTAAGGGTTGGCTAGCTATCCCCAGGATGTGGGTCGGGACGGAGTTGGGTCCAGCTCAGGTCTCCGACGCCTAGTTTGGTGCTCTCTGCTTTACCCCATGGGGTTTCCACGGTGGCTCAGTGGTAAAGAATCCACCTGCAATGCAGGAGTTGCAGGAGATGCAGGTTCAATCCCTGGGTTGGGCATGGCAACTCACTCCAGGCAAGAGCATGGAGAATCCCATGGACAGAGGAGCCTGGTGGGCTACAGTCCATAGGCTTGCAAAGAATTGGACATGACTGAAGCAACTTAGCACTCACACCCACATGCTTTACCCAACAGGTGCCTCTGGCAAAGGGCCCCCCTTCCGTGTCTCTAGGGCCCTGATGAGAGCCACGAGCTCTGCAGATGGAAGCCAGGAGCATGCTGCAGATGACCTGTACTAATCCCATCGCCTCCTGCCTCATAGCTTCCCTCCCTCTGCCTAGGACTGACCTCCCACTGCCTCCCAAACCTCCCTAGTTCAGCAAAACATTGACTGCGTGATACGTTGGTTAAGATGTTACATTTGGGGGTGTAATTATTTCAAAGGCAATTAGGTACTCGATATTTCTTATTCTGGCTGCCAGGAGGAATTAATAGGAAACCTTTCAATCAGGAACAACTGCAAAATAATTTCTGGCCCCAAAGATAATCAATATTACCCAGCAGAACATTCTTTGAGCTTCAGGAGGCTATTCATTTCTAGTACTTTCAAAACCGGAGGGCAATGTGTTATTTTCATCTTCATCAGAAGGATCCTTCATGTAGAGTGTTTAAGAAGACACTGACATCTATATGGCTTTTTCTGACCATCCATCTCCACGTCACCCTCCAGGGTACAGGCAAAAGACCCTCCCCAGCGGACGGTGAGTGATGTTCACGTTATTAGGAACACGAGTCGCTGTCTTGCCTTGAGCCTTCCCACCAGACTTTCTAGGGCCTGCGATGGGATATGAGACTGTCAACCATCCACTAGGTGGTATGTCCTAGAAGCCCCCCTGAGCCCACGGACCCGGTATCTTCCCAGAAGCACCTCTGGAGGGGTCGGTGGCATCTTCCCTCCCCAACCTGCAATACAGGCAATTCCAGGGCTGCCCTCTCTCTGTTTCCCTGCTGTCACACGGGCTGGTGTCCTGCCCGCTTGGCGAGGTCCCTGACAGCCTGTCAGGCTCGGGCCTGGTCCTCTCCAGGGTGGAGGGTCTGTGTGTGTGGAGGAGGGGGTACGTGTAACAAAAGTTTATTGTTGGCTTTTGATCTCTATTCCCCTGCTCCTTTTTCTGGGTTCACTTCAAGGTCTGCTCTGAAGATCTGCCGGACTTATGGTGGGAGGGAGGTCACCAACAGGGACAATCAATGAAATGGGAAGAGTTTTCATACACTAACAAGAAAAGTGATCTCAGACCACCATTCATGTGCAGTAGGGAAGGAAAACTATAGGGCAATCAAGTCAGAGGGAGAAAGGTAGAGAATGTTCTAGAACAAAGACATCTGTTGCATTGACTTCTTGGATAGAAGGATTCTGTTTCCACTGGAACCGATGTAATTTCTGCACTTGTAGGCTTTCCCATCCATGAGCATGGGAAAGTCCTGCTCCTTGGGTTTATCTATAACCTGTAATGCTGGTCGCACAGGCTAAGGTCTTGAATATGCTGTGGGAGATGTGAAAGATGATGGGAAAATGACCACATGGGACCTTTTCTGGAAAGGAGAAGAGGGAACTATAAGCCTTAAAGGATTGAAGTCAGAGGTAAACTGCCAGGCTGTCTCTGTGGCCAGTGGAACATGAGGATGCTGGAAAAATCCAGAAGCCTTGGGTTCCACTGGAGCACTCCTGTTTTTGGGTGGTGATAATGTGTATCAGGAGGGCCAACACGGAAAGCACCTTCAAGACAATTTATTTAAGTGCAGCTCAAATGTGTAATAGTGAATATACCTGGGGTGCTGTGCTTAGTCTCTCAGTCGTGTCCGAATTTTTATGACCTCATGGACCGTAGCCCACCAGGCTTCTCTGTCCAAGGGAATTCTCCAGGCCAGAATACTGGAGTGGGTTGCCATGCCCTCCTCCAGGGGATCTTCCCAACCCAGGGATCGAACCCAGGTCTCCCGCATTGCTGGCAGATTCTTTACCATCTGAGCTACCCATGGAAGAGAATAAAACTGTAGGTGGTTGAAGACAGGAAAAAGTTTATTTCTGATTAGAAGCCATTGAATCCCCCTCCTCCAGCCTTGCTCCTCCCCTTGTTCCCCCTCCCTCCACTCCCCCTTAATTCTCTGCCTTCAATCCCCCCAAAGAGCTCCACCCCTCCCTGAAGAAGATCTAACACACACACACACACACACACACACAAAGTTTGGGGAAACTGAGGTGCAGAAATGTGAAGGGACAGCTTTGTGGCCACTCCGTCAGGAAATGGCAGAGTTGCAATGTCATCCCAGGGGTGTGTGATCACACATGCCTCCCAGCTGAGACCCCTAGGAGAGATTTGGGGTGAACTCCAAGCAAACATCTGGTGAGTGCCTGAGCATCCTGTGGTCCACTTACCAAACACTGAATGAACACTAGGATCCAGCAGGTGACTGTCTCAGCTGTGAGACTCATTGGAGTAGCACATGCAAGATAAATATCCTAATGTGATATCCTTCTGCTCTCTGAAGACCGTACACTGGCACTTCCTGGGCTTGATCTGAGATTTCTCCCACTGTTTACTAGGAGAGGGAATCAGGAGGTGATGGCATGATTACGTGGTTGTGTTTTCAATTCACGATGCTCTCCAGTGACCATGTGTTGAAAAGTCAGGCTCACCACTATCTCCGAGGGTGCAGAGGTGACGGGCACTGCACCTCTGGTGGCCGCCCTGTCACACTGGAGGTCTGATGTCCTTCTAGGCTGTAGCTTATTCGCAGTGGCAAGGTGGGTGATGGACCAGTGGGGCTCCTGCTCCTACCGGATGCCAATCTTTTCTGCTCCGAACTCCCAAAGCCCCCTCTGGAAGA
Organism: Moschus berezovskii; assembly: GCF_049115385.1. Taxonomy (NCBI): domain Eukaryota; kingdom Metazoa; phylum Chordata; class Mammalia; order Artiodactyla; family Moschidae; genus Moschus; species Moschus berezovskii. The sequence goes on along the minus strand of NC_142471.1, from coordinate 89,675,639 downwards.
TCTGGTCTTCTTCATGGCAGCCTCATGCTTTTAGACCAGGCAGGGCTGTCTGCCCATCTGTTAATCTGCCCATCTGTTAACACATCTGTCCACCCACCCACCCATCCGCCCATCCACCACGTTTTCCATCTGATCTCCGTTGCCTCCAGGATAAGGCCCAGACTCTTGGTGCATCAATTTAGGATGATTTTGCTCTAAGGAATAAGAGGCCTTGATTCAAAGTGGTTTCGACTGTTACCCAGACATTTTATAACCAGAAGACCAGAGCAGGGCAGGCTCCAGATGGGGTGTCAATGTTCTAACCTTGTTCTCATGATCCCATTGGTTCTGCTAGACGGCTTTGTCCTCTGGCTTGAGACCACACGGTCCATGGCCCATGGCTCTGGGCATCTACACAGTCCCGAGGAAGAAGAGGGACTCCCTCTCTGTCTCTCTCTATGGCCTTTAGTTGTGGATTTTCTCATCTCCTGAAGAGGCCACAAAGCAACCCGGGGAGTGAATTCACACTTGATCTTAGCCAAAAGGCCGAGAAGCAATTGGGGCAGGGGGGTAGTGAATTCAAACCCAACTCACTGTCTCAGTGGGTCTCAAATAAGGCCCAACTGGTGGAAAAAAATCAAACAATGACCTTCTGCTGGTCCCTGGAGGCTGAGTGACTGGGCAGCTGAACAGAATGCTTGCAAGGTGGCACGGCCTGCTGGGCAGCACTGAGTCTCTCTCTTGTCCCAGAGCCTGGCATCTTGCAGCCAGCCGGGAAAACACCACATCCAGACTGCCTGCTCACCTGGCAGCTCTCCTCCACGCCCCCTCCCGGAAGTGGTCTCCCCGAGGTCTTTCAAGCAGCCTTCTCACTTGTTACCTTGGGTTCGATTTTCTCTTTGCCCAGGAAGGAAGACAATCAGCATAATGGCTCCCTTGTGCTAAATATGACATCGGAGACAAGCTCCTCTCGTTCCCTCTCCGCAGTGCTCATGGGCAGTGGGTCTCAGGGCCCAGCCCAGGGAGAGTCTTCCACCCGCACCCCCGCCTCCTCCCACCCCAGAGCAGAGGCAACACGAGGCCGGGAGGTCACGTGACCTCTGACACCCAGGGGATCTGGGCTCACGCCACAGGTGGCCTCCTGGGGAGCTGGCTGAGTAGGGTGACTGCCCAGCATCTCTGGGCCTCAGTGTTCTCATCTCGGAAATGGGGGCAATAACTCCACAATTGAGAATCAAATGAGATAAGATGCTTAAAAAGTGCTCTGCACACAGAGGAGCGCTATGCAAATTTGGGGGCTATTCTAGGATTGAGCAAGAGTACTGGAGTGGGTTGCCAGTCCCTTCTCCAGGGGATCTTCCCGACCCACGGATCGAACCTGGGTCTCCACATTGCAGGCAGCTTATTTACCATCTGAGCCACCAGGGAAGTTCTGAAGCTGGTGATCAGTTCCTAGTTTGAACACAACCAATCCTGGGGCAGGCTAGGAGGGCTTAGGGGACAAAAATCGAGGTGCTAATTATGGCACGTGGAGGTACACCTTTACCCCAGAGGACTGCCAGGACACATCACGTTGACATCATTCTTTGCAACCGTTGAGGTAACAGAAACATGAATCCCCCTGGTCTCTGGGATCTGAGACCCAATATCCTGTAAAGGACTCCTTTCTGAAACTGGCTCTCCCAGCCGGTCCTCCGCAGACAGGAGCTGTTCCCATGAGCATCATCAAAAGTCTCGCACACAACTGAACAGGTAGGTGGTCTTCAGGAGCCCCAGAGTCTTTTGCCGTTTTCTCTGCTGCGCTCAGGCATTTCAAAGGCTCTTTTCGAGTCTTCAGAGAGCCATGGTTTGGCTTCCGGGGAGGAGTGCCCTGGTCCTGATCAGAAGCAGCCTCTTTATATGTCAATCAACACCTGCATTATATTCTAGCCATTTCACAGATGGGTACACAGAGGTGCCGAGGGGTCAAGTCATTGCCCAGGCTCACCAAGGAAAAGTGCCTCAGAGTGAAAATGGGGACAAGAAGTTCTGTTCCGGCCTCTGTAAATCGTGGCTGCACCCGGCCTCTGCCGAGAGAAGATGAAAGCCCTGCTAGACCCAGAGAGAAGGCAGCACCCTGCCCCCCACCCCCGAATCATCCTGCACGAAAGGGACAGGCTTGGGATGACAGCTACACTTGTGGGATCTTCTCTGCCCAGCGGAGAGGTCTGAGCGGCTTTTATTAAACAGATGACCATTCAACAATAAATATTTCTCTCACACGGCCGGAGAAGTTACCACAATTGGCCCTGTCCCAGCCTGGCTGAGTCAGCAGGAAGTTAGCCAAGGTGCAGAAGACCTTGTGTTCTGTAGTGCTGGGGAGTTGATATTTTTGAACTACGGGGCTGGAAAGCAATGAGGGCTGAAAAACACCCTTGAACACCACCATCCTTGCGGGTCCCTGATCCTGGAGAAACGAGTCAGGAGAGTCCTGGGGTGCCAGAAGCCTCCTAGGATAGAAGGATGGGTGGGTGAATGTTACAGGGCATTTGGGAAGAAGGGGCCCAGTTGCAGCCTTCTCAGCTACAGTTTCCTTATCTGTAAAACGTGGGTAGGAATGCATTTCCTCAGGGCTGCAATAAGGCTGAGATCTGCAGAGTAAAGAGGGTCTAGTAGGGAAAACACTGGCCTTGGACTGGATCCTTCCTTTACAGTGAGGACTGCTTAGCTGAGTCCTTGGGCAAGACCCTTTCTCTTTCTGAGCCTGGGCACGCTCAGTCTTGTCTGACTCTTTACGACCCCCTGGACTGCAGCCTGCCAGGCTCCTCTGTCCATGGAATTTTCCAGGCAAGAATACTGAAGTGGGTTGTCATTCCCTCCTCTAGGGGATCTTCCTGACTCAGGGATCAAACCAGAGCCTCCTGCATTGGCAGACGAGTTCTTTACCACTGTACCACTTAGGCAGCCCTTTTCTGAGCACACTGCTTCTTCATATAAAGGTGTCTTAACACGTCCAATACGGACCTTTAAGAGGTAGTTGCGGCAACCCACTCCAGTAGTACTCTTGCCTGGAAAATCCCATGGACAGAGGAGCCTGGCGGGCTGCAATCCACAGGGTCTCACAGAGTCGGACACGACTGAAGCAACTAAGCAACAACAGCAGCAGCAGGGACCCAAGCTGACTCACTGGAAAAGACCCTGATCCTGGGAAAGACTGAAAGCAGAGGGTGAGATGGTTGGATGGCATCACCGACTCAGTGGACGTGAGTTCTGAGCAAACTCCGGGAGATGGTGGGAGACAGGGAAGCCTGGAGTGCTGCAATCCACAGTGTCTCAGTCAGATACGACTTGACGACTGAACAGCAACCGCAGGAACTCAAAGGCCCGGATGAATGTGGAAGTGTCTGTGAGGGGTCAAGCCCTAGAGAGGCCAGGTTTGATTTTCTTAGGTGCTCTTGTTATCGCGGCCTCTGATTGGGGCACGTCCTCACTGAGGTCAGGCAGCTGAACGTGGAACCTTGTTTATTTGTGTTAGGCTTTTAGTAGAGGCTGGGGACAGCTCCTTCATCAGGGCTTAATAGTAAAAAAAAAAAAAAAAAAACCAACTGATTCTGTTGTTCCCTTCACGTAATTAATATTCCAAATAAGAATTATGTAGTCATTTTATGAATATTTGATTCCTCGACTCTTCGAATATCAACTCAGCTCTCAGGCTGAATTGAAAGAAGAAATAATCATTTTTACAAGAACCCCGATGGGCCCTGATCACACCCTGAGAAGGGATGACTTAGTTTGGTTGACAAGTTGTGTCATACAAACGTCTGAGTCGTGGTCCCTGAAGCACCACTCAGCCCCTTTGAAATGAACATTGAAGGGGTGGACTTCCTGGTTCCGGGCCCCTGTGAGGCAGGAGGGAAGCCTTGCATGAGGCTGGTTTCAGGGGAACCCCACAGCAGGGCATCCGGGACTCACAGAGACCCAGTTTCGGGGGGCATCAATGGCAGTGGGTGAAGTGGGCGGCTCATCTCCAACTTAGCCCCCGGTGGGCACCTGGGGAAAAATAGGTTCTCCCTCACCTTGGCACAAAGGCAGTGGATCCCCCGGGGCTGAAGAAAGAGGGGACAGCAGGCCCTTTTGTGCCGCAGAGCCCAGGGGTCTCTGGGTCCAGGAGATGCCCTCCTCACTTCTTGACTCCTCCTCCCAGAATCCTGCCTCCTGTGGGCCAATCAGAGGCCAGATACAGCACTTCTGCTGTGACACGGCTGGCTGGATGTGGGCCTCTGGTGTGTGAGTGTGCGGATGGGGAGGGAGGTGACTGGTGGCCCCGGGGCCCCTGGAGGGGACCTCTGAGCCAGTGCTCCAGCCTTTTCAGAGCTAACCTGCTCGATGGGACTCTCAGGTGACATCTGTTTCATTTCTGGGTTTGGGGATTGGGTACCCCAAGGAGAGAACCAATTCATGGGGCAGTGAGCTCCACTTCATCTCCTGATTTGCCATTTGTGAAGCTGTGTGCCTTTGGGAGCCTCAGTCTTCTGACCCGTAAAATGGGATGGTATCCTCTCAGCCCCTCCCAGACATTCACAGACACAGTTTGCTGAAATGTCAGGAGCCATCGGGATGGAGCTATAGAAGTGGCGTGTGCGTGAACGTCTCTTCTGCAGTCTGAAGGGGTTGGTTCGCACTGTGCTGTACAATATTTTCTTCTTATTTAGTTGCCCATCCAAGATTACTTTTAAAATCGGGTGATTTCACAATAAATCTCAGATTTCTGGCTCCCAGGCCCCATCAGCAGGAGCTGAGACCCAGCTACCTGGTGGGATGGGCGTGGGTGCTCCACGGTGCCCCAGACCCCACCCTTCCCCACTGCCCAGCTCTCAACCACCTTAACAGTGTCTCAGCTGGCAGGAAAGGGCAAGGTCCCCTGCACGGTGCCTGGCATCGGGCAGGAGTGCAAGAAACAGCCTCTTTTCTGTCTCTGTGCGGCCGTGAGGCTGGGAGAGGATCCTCTGTTCCTGGGGAGGGTCTGGTCCAGCTCTCCCCCTTCCCTTCCCTGTGGCCGTGGTGTAGACAGGCATCTCCCGGCCCAGAAGGACTCACAGCTCGATTTGAACAGAGGGGAGGGCAAGAGACGGGGTGGGCCCATTGCCCCTTGAATCAGTGCTCTGTTCAGGGTACCCCCCCCAACTCAGAAATGGACCAGATGTCATGGGCCAGCCCTGAAGCCAGCCTCCTCAAGCTCCACTAATGTGACCCATGGATTTGGCCCCCCAAGTCCTGCCTTGGCTAAGGACCTCCCATCTCAACCTCCTCAAGTGTTCGGGATGCCTGAGACTTATGAGATAGCAAGGCTCCCTGCAGTCACCTCTGAGACATGGGGACGGCAGAAAGGGCTTCATTAGACATTCCTTTTAGGTTCGAGCTTGGGGTGGGGGTGTGAGCAGTGCTTGAGGTCTCGTCTTGGGTGGGAAGAAGGAGTGAGATTTGGAGAAGAGATTCAGGTGCCAAGGTCAGAGGAGGGCTCACTCGGAGTCCAAGCTTTCCTCATTTAAGGCGACCCTCCCTGGTGGCCTGGGCTATTCCTCTCCACCCTACAGTCCCTCCGCCACCCACAACCCTGCCCCTAGACCAGCATACAGCACATCCAGAGTCACGAACTGGGACACCGCAGGGTCCAAAGGGGCCTCAGAGTTTGTCCAGACCACAGGGGCCTTTGTAGGGATGCATGGACCCAGTGTTCAATAAAATGGAGCTTCCTACTGGGAAATTTATCAGAAGAATTTAAAGAGAACTTTAAAAAAAGTGAGTCACTTAGTTGTGTCTGACTCTCTATGACCCCATGGACTGTATAGCACACCAGGCTCCTCTGCCCGTGGAATTCTCTAGGCAAGATTATTGGAGTGAGTCACCATTCCCTTCTCCAGGGGATCTTCCTGACCCAGGGACTGAACCCTGGTCTCCTGCATTGCAGGCAGATTATTTACTGTCTGAGCCACCAGGGAAGGCCCAAAGAGAACGGTCACGTCTTTTTAAACCGTCTCAGTGAGAATGCCCCTCTGGGCACTAGTCCTTCAGACTCCGACACTTGCTAATTTTCCTAACGGGGAGTAGTAACAGGGAGAAAATCTTCTCCAGCATCAGGGTCTTTTCAAATGAGTCAGTTCTTCGCATGAGGTGGCCAAAGTATTGGAGTTTCAGCTTCAACATCATCCTTCCAATGAACACCCAGGGCTGATCTCCTTTAGGATGGACGGTTGGATCTCCTTGCAGTCCCAGGGACTCTCAGGAGTCTTCTCCAACACCACAGTTCAAAAGCACCAGTTCTTCGACACTCAGCTTTCTTCTGTGGACAGGTCCAAATGCAGCCCAGAAACAGATATGGGTGCCTGACGTCCCACTCTCTAGCTCCAACCATCATCAGCCCGCTCTTCCCACACTCCATTATTGAAGCAACTTCCAGCTGCCTTACACTTTATCTGGATATATTTCGGTATGTTAATTGCTTCTATGTGAGCATAGTGAAAGAACGTGGCAAGTGAATCACTGCGCAGTGGGTTCCAGATAAAGCAAAACCTGCAAGCAGCCTGGATGACTGGAGGTTGGGGACCCTTGTGCAGACCAGCTTCCTACTGAGTGCAGGAAAAACCTGCCTCCCACCAGGCCCATGCTCTAGCCCTGGCATAGCCCTGCCCTAGCCCTGGCATAGGCTTGGCTCTAGCCCTGGCATAGCCCTGCCCTAGACCTGGCATAGGCTTGGCGCTAGCCCTGGCATAGCCCTGCCCTAGACCTGGCATAGCCTTGCCCTAGCCCTGGCATAGGCTTGGCTCTAGCCCTGGCATAGGCTTGGCTCTAGCCCTGGCATAGCCCTGCCCTAGCCCTGGCATAGCCCTGCCCTAGACCTGGCATAGCCTTGCCCTAGCCCTGGCATAGGCTTGGCACTTGGTTCTCCCTGTCCATGTCCTTTGAGATGGTGTGGCTCTAGAGGGCAGGGCAGCTGTTCTGAGAGCTCTTGCATGGCATCTCTGGACCTGTTCAGGAAATGTTCCCTGAAGAACTGATGCGGGCAAGAGGAGCTAACCTTTCAGACTTCCTAACAATGAAATGTGGTAGGCTGCATTTTAAATGAACCCCATCACCTTTGTCCCTGGGGTCACGTCTATGAATGTGTAGGTTACATGGCAAAAGGGACATTTGAGATGCAGTTAAGGTTACTAATCAGTCAACCTTATCAAGATAAGGAGATTATCCTGCACTATTAAAATCTTGGATTCTCCTTGGTGGGCTCTGTGTCATCACAGGAGCCCAGAAAGAAAAAGCACAGGAGTCCCAAGCACAAGGCGGGCTTGACATGCTGTTGCTGCTTGGCAGACAGAAGGGGCCATGGGAGGAGAGGCGTCGGGGGCCTCTGAGAGTAGAGGCCAAACCCAAACCAGCACCCAGTGAGGATGTGGGGCCTCGGGAACCTCAAAGAAACGAATCCTGGCAGCAACCTGAAAGGGGCTTGGGAGGGCTTTCACCCCAGGACCTGCAGGTAAGAGCCCAGCCCTGCTGTCCCCTTGGTTTTATTCTTGTGAGACCTAGGGCAGAGAATCTATCAGACTTCTGACCCACAGAACCATGTGTAGTTAGAAGGTGCTGTTTGAAGTCACTGGGCTTGGGGTCATTTGTCACGCAGCTACAGGAGACTAATACAGATAGAGAGCAGATCACCTTCTTTCACTCTTTGTGATGGGTAATCAAGAAACATGACACCTTGGAGGGGCTTAGTCCCAAGAGAGAATCCAGTTCCACCCTCATGTCATGGGCAGGGATGTGAATCCTGGGGAAGGGAAGGGGCCACACTCACAGTGGATTTTAATGTCATTGAAGAAACTTATAAAGAAGCGACTTTTCTCTAGTTAACCCTTCATCCAAGAGCAGATAGTCCCTGGGAATGCCTGGTGATGCCACTGTCCTAGAGCTCATCTCAGCATGACCATGTCTGTTGTCCCTGGGCCACTTTGGGAGGCAGAGTGAGCAGCGCTGATGAGCATGTGAGAGCTGGGAAGGGAGACAGCACAGAGAGGGGCCTGGGACCCTACCTGGCACTGTGGGCTGGACTCACCTTTGGGTGCGAGGCAGGCATTGTAGGTGTTTAACTATGGGGCCGACATGCTCAGAGTTGTGTGTTGGAAAAGATGTTGACTGTGTGTGTAGAGAGAGCCAGTTAGTGGAAGTCAAGGAAAGGAGGCAGAGAGTGTAGCTAGAAGCTGCTGCAAGAGGCCCAAGGGAGAGAGTGGGAAGGGGGTTGTTTAATATACAGATCCCCACGTACCACTCCCAGAGTTTCAGATCCTGGAGTCCTACCCCAGACCTACTGAAGTGGAAACTCTGGTTCTGGAGCCTAGGAATCTGCATTAAAAAAAAAAAAGCAACCCAGTCTTCTAAAATCAGCAGGCTTGAAAAGAAGATGATGGCTAATGGGAGATGGGGGGTAAAAGAGCCAAGAGTTAAGGATGACACTGGGGTGCCTGCCAACACATCTGGGCAGGTGTGTGGTGGGGAATTCAGAGAACTGGGGTAGTGAGGGGCGAAGCAGGTCTGGTGTGGGTTGGACCCAGCAGCAAAGGTGGGCAGGGAAGGGGGTGCAAATTACCATGTCCTGCTCGGAGCCTCTGAGTGTGGGTGCGTCACTCCCCTGCATTAAATGCTCAACCAGGAAAGTGGAATGTATTTAGAAGGTGCAGGCATTTCACAACTAGGGCAGGCAGTGCTGCTCTAAATTTACCAAATCAACAGCTCATTTCTGTGTTGGGTGGGTTGGAGATCTTATGACAGAAACAAGTAAGTGAAAATGCTACCGGCTATAAACTTTACTGGGTAAGTGTCTTTTATGCAGCTAAAAACATCCAGTTAATAGGCGATGCCTGTCAACAGCTGGTAGCGACAGTCTTAGATGGTGATAACAATGACATTATGTCTCTCTCATCATCCGTAGGTTCTTTGTATCGTCAATTACTGGCCATACGCTGACTCGTGGAGGATAAAGAGGTGATGACATTGTCATCACTAAAACCGCGTGGAGTCCTCATCTGATCTTCCTTCAGAGGTTTCTGCCTGTGCTTGTAGGATCCCCGGGCTTCATTGGTGGGGAAAGCATTTGAATTTTGAAAATAGTTTGGTGGATAAGTTGCTAATCAAGACGGGAAATTTCAACTGGGACATTCACTGGAAATTGACTGGGGCATGTCTGCTGCGTCAGGCTCTGAGCTAGGGGTTGGGAATATCGAGACTTACTGCGACCCTGTTCTCACTCTTAAAGGGCTTACAGTCTCTCAGATTTCCCTGGAGGGATCTCCAAAGTAGAGTTCAAAAGCCTTCCAGCTATGGGAGCATCTTGAGAGCAAGTGAACTGACCCCCTGGGCCACCCCTTTAGAACAGGCAGCTCTTATGTAAATACACCTGTTCTGGTGTTTGTTTAAAACTGGCCTGTGGCTTTCTTCACTGAAGTTTTGAAACAGAGTTGAAGTCCACAAATTTAAGGTATTTGCTATTATCCTAAATCAGGTTGAGGTTTTGGATCAAGTGTAGGAAATTTTCCTAAATTTCACGTCGATTTGTGATGGATTAGCATACCAAAATTGGCTTAAAGTGCACTTAATGGATGCATTACTGCAGAAGGGATCTGTCTAACCAGAGTATTTTTAAATTTATGAAATTGAAATGCACTTCAGGTTACCGAGCAGTCTAAATTCGTCAAAGTCACAGGGCTGGAGGCAGGTCGGTGCCGGTGGCAGAGAGCTGAAGCCATGTCCACCGAAACAAATTTGAGAGCCGGTGCACTGAGGCCCAGGGACCCCCATCGCCCCCATGGGCGGCCCTCCCCCGACAGGAACACTGACTCCAGTAGCTTTCCGCCCCCTGCACCCCACCCCACCCCAGGCTGTCCCTGTGGAAAGAGCCTCACATTTGGGAATAAAGTGACGGTGAACTGAACTTTATCCCAGGCTCTGCTAAAGCGTTAACCGAAAATTAAGGGGTTAGGTGATAAGTAAGTCCTCTGACATATAAAAGGGGGGCGTTCCTGGGACTTCCCTGGTGGTCCAGTGGCTAAGACTCTGCGCTCCCAATGCAGGGGAGCGGGTTCAATCCCTGCTCAGGGAACTAGATCCCTCATGTCGAGACGAAGATCCTCATGCTGCAACTAAGACCCGCTGCAGCCAAATTTAAAATTAAATAAATGTTTAAAATAAAAGGAGCATTCCATTCTGATAGGAGGATCTGGGGAGACCCCAAACGCTCTGGTCTCCACGCTCCCATAGTGCAGTGACCGAAAGCAACGTTGTGGCTGTTGAGTTGGGGCTTGTAATGAGCAGTGCCCCTGGCCTGACCTTGTCTCCTTTCCCCACCAAGTGGTCTGGTCTCTCCGTTTTCAAGTTGTTGGGCCAGTTCCTGGAACTGTGCTTCCCATCACTTCATTCCTTCAAAATGAACTTCCAACAGCCATGCCTCTTGTATCAGCAGCGTTAAAAGATCCCAGAGCTGCAGCTTTCAAGGTCCTTCCTCCTTCCTTCCAGGTGGGGAAACAGAGTAGGAGAGGGGCTCCAGGTCCTACAGACAGCTGATGGCAGAAGCAGAACCTGCGTCTCCGAGCCTCAGTGTTTCCTGAGCGACTCACACATATGAGGCCAGGAGACTGACACAGCTGTGTCCGCCTCTTTCCTCTGTGCGTACTTGATGGGTGTGCCCACCGTGAGCGTGAATTCACTGACACTGGGGCACACTGTAAGTGTAGAGAGGCCTTGGGTCTTCTCCTATGTTGCTTTGTTTCTGAGCCCCAGTCTCCTCACCCGAAAAATGGGGATTCAATAATAGTGGCTCACGAGGCTGTTGTGATATACCACAGGGCATGTCACATGGTAGGGTGCTGTAGGTCCCCATTCTTAGGAGGGCATGCAGACTTAACCATCTTAGTGGCCCCCACCTTCAAGCCAGTGTGTGGCACAGAGCATGGGTTCAGGGAATGTCTGCTGGATGAATGAATGAATGTAATTTGGGGATCACGGCAGGTCCTTGATCTTCCAGTTTTCTGTTGTGCTTGCACTGTCTCATAGAATCTTGACTCAACTAATACTTGTTCATGAATTCAATTAACCAACTGAATAACAGTTCTCCTGTGACTGTTACTTGCAAAGCCACTTTCAATAGCATTGATTACTGATAATAGCTAACATCCCTGAGTTCTAACTAGGGTCTAAGAGTTGTGCTTAGTGTTTTTCAGTCACTGTGTCATGAATCTTCACACCAGCCCACTGAGGGCATGTGTCAGTCAGCCATTGCCACACTAATGCTGTGTAACAAAACTCTAACATATACCTTGCAACACGCATTTCCCCCTTGTTCATGTGTTTATAGGTCAGCTGAGGCAGTTCAAATTCCAGCTGTACGGGGGAATCACTTGGCTCCAGGCTGCAAGTTGAGTGTGGGTCTGCTTCACGTGTGTTTAGTTTAGAGCCTTGCTGGAAGAAGCAGCAGCTTCTCAGGATGTATTGGTGTTGTTCTCATTAAGGATTCAAAGAACAAGAGAGCAAGCCCAGGCCTGCAACACATGCTGAGCCTGTGATTCAGCCACATTCTTCAAAATCTCATTGTCTAAAGCAAATCATGTGGGTAAGTCCAAACTCACGGGATGGGGAAGCATGTTCCATGCACTATGGCGCTGTGACAGGATATTGAGGTGTAATAACCTGCATGGGGTCAGGAGTTCAACTCACTGCATGTAGAGGTATTATAGGCCCCGGACGGAGGCAAAGAAAGAAGTGACCTGTCCGGTGTCACTCAGCTAGTCGGTGTCAGCAGTAGGGGCTGAACTCAGACAAGCTAATTCCAGAATTATGGAGGCCTAAGTGTGCATCTGGGGAAGGGACATTTGTTTTCTTAAATTGCGTTGTTTTTTTTTCACTCACTAGTTGCACCAGCTTCTCTCACAGACACGTATCCATCTGTCCATCCATCCACTCACGCACACACATCTGGTATTTGGGTGTTCTCTCAGCTCTCCAGAGTAACAGACTCAAGGGCAATTCTTGAGTGATTTTTTTTTTTTTAATTAAAGTTGAGAGGAAAAACTGCCCTCTAGTTAATCTCAGGCACGTGTATAAATACCTTTAGGAAGTCCCTGGTGGAATCTGTATCAAAGCGGCAGCATGACTATACTCAGAAACAATTTGCTCCATGTCAACCGTGATTTCTGACACCTGAATTTGAAAGTGACCTGGGTGGGCCCCAAGCCATCTACGCAACAGAGCGATGTGTTTACTTGGAAGGAGGAGAGGAAAGACGGAGGTATGTGTGGCCGTGGAATAATGTTCCACACACGCTTACAGGAGGGGATTTCCTTCTGGGTGTTTCCACAGAACCTTCCCTGTGTTTGTTTAAACCCATTGCACACTCTGGTCTGACAGCTGCCTGGCCCAGGGCCTTCCTTGCAGACTCATGCACAACCAACCTTCTTTAACAGCACCCTGCTCTGTGTCCCACCCCCCTCCCCCTGCAATTACTTGAGTATATAAACCTCACTGAAAGGCAGGCTTTTCTTGGGAGCTAATAAATAAGCCCCAAAGCCACAACGTGTGTAAGACCTTGAAAAATGGCATCATCATCTATTGGGAATTGTGAACCCTGCAAAAAGCAGCTCATTGTATTTTCAGAAAAAGCTTTTTGTTTAAAAAAATAATAATAATGAACAAAACCCACCAAGTGGAGTCTATATGGAAAAAGCAATCTAGTCTGAGATTCTAAGGCTGGTCTCTGCTGCATTAATCTCTCTTCGTAGATTTTATGTAAGAGGCATTATTTGCAGGAAAACAAGATACCGTTTTGAAGAATTCCCCTCTCATCCCAGCTTCACATCTGCAGTTATAATCCTCTGATTGTGACCCCTGCATTAGTTGCCATGGATGCTGAGCAGAAGTTTATGACCTCAGGGTGGGCTACAGTTTCTGGGGGTGAAAGGAGCGTCAGGCAATAAAAATCATGTTTTTCAGAAAGAGAGGAAAGGGGGGGGGAGAAAGGTACCCTCAGGACGCATCCCTCAGCGGTGTGTCAGCTCTTGACAAGGAGAATTTTCAGCTCCACTTCTGGTCGCTCCTAGGACAAGATGCTAGACTGTGGTCAAGGGGACTCGGCCTGCAAAAGGCTATGTGACCGAAGACAAGGATTTTTTTTTTTTTTTTTTCTGTCCCTTAGACCTTTTTACTGAGAGGCTGGGCTTGAGTCTTTCAGAATTCAAAGTGTTTTCTTCAACTGGTTTATCTTCGGTGGAGAGTCTCCAGGTCGACCACGGGTGCGCCACTTCCTTGACCCGGTGGTTTCCTGGAGCAGCCGCTCCCGGGGCCACTGCGGCCGGGCTCGGGGTCCCGCTGAATCCTCCTTCTCCGTGAAAGCAAGCAGGCTGGGCTGAAGAGCTCTGGAGAGCCGTCTCCAGATGCAAAAATACAATAGAGGGCGCAGAACCCACCAGCGCCGTGGCCTTGAATATCAATGCACGGGCTGGCTCCAGACCACCAAGTTCGTTTTAAAAAAGGTCTCTGGCAGGGTGTCACTGGCAGACCTGAGGGGTTTCGGTTTGCTTTCTATTCGGAATCACCGCAGCGCACATGCCGTTTGTTGACTTGGAACGGGAGGGGGCGGGAACCAAACCCACCGCTCGGCGCGCACGCCTTGGTCTCACATTCCAGACCCGAGCTGATGTGTGTCCGCGCGACATGGGGCGGGGGGGCGGGTTCTCTTCGGATGTTTCATTCGCCATCCGCACGGCACTCCCAAAACTTTTCCTCCCTGCGCTCGGGGAGTCAGGTTGACGCGCCCCGCATGCCGGGCTCCGGGCGCGGGGCTAGGCGCGCTCCCGCGGAGCCGGAGCCGCAGAGGCTGGGCTGCCCCCGCCGCCCCCGGGCGGGACTCCGGCTTCTCAGGTACAAGTTGGGTGGCAGGCGCGGCGCGGGGGCGGCCACAGGCGGCGGGCGGGTGTCTGGCCCCGAGCTCCGGCGCCCCTCCGCGTTCCGGCCGGGCAGCGCCGGGGTCGGCCCGGGCTGGGCGTAGGGAGTCCGGGCCGGCGGAGGCTGCGCGCAGCCTCACTCCCCGCGGCGCTCCCCGCGCGGTGGCGGCGGCGGAGGCGACGACGGCCCAGGCAGACAATGAACTTAGGAGCGCGCGCAGAGCCGAGGCAGGTTTGGGCCCCGCGACCCTCGGCCCAGCCACACCGAGGCAGTCGCCGTCTCCAGCGGAGGGCGTCCCCTCGCCGCCGATCCCGGCCGCTCTCTGGGCGCCCCGCGAGCGGGGGACGCCGCGGAAAGGGCTGCTCGGCGGCGGCGGCGGCGGCGCCAAGGGCTCGCACGCCCCCCTCTCCCGCTAGGGAGAATGCGATCGGAGCTCGGGGACCGGGGACTCGGCGGCGGGGTGGTGGCGCTGCGGACTGCTGCCTCTGGGCACGCACAGGCCGGCTGTCCAGAACGGCCCCAGGAGTCGGAATGGGGGTGCGGGGGGCGCGCTCTGCAGGCGGAGGACCGACCGACCGACCGATCGGTGCTTTCTCCCTAGGAGCGCGCGTGGGGTGAAGGTGGGGGTGGGGATTCCCCAGCCACGCGCTCAGCTCCCCGGCGCACTTCGGGGAAGTTTCCAGGCGCGGCCCGGGGCAGGTTGGTGTGTTTGCTATCCGCCACTGTCTCCCGGACTCGGGTTCGGGGCCACCTTCCTGCCCCGGCTCCAACCCCGCGGCCGCCCCGGGCGGGGAGGCGTGGGGTGGGGGATCCCAGGCGCGGAAGCCCGTGGGACCGGGTTCCGGGAGGGGGACCGCGTGGGCGGGCCTGGGAGGAGATGGGGGCGCGGCGAGGCCCGGAGCGGCCTGAACTTTTGCTCCCCGCCTTCTTCCTCCGGGCCCTCCGCCCCCTGTCCCCTCCCAGCGCCCCGCCGCAGCTCCGGAGGCGGTGTGACTCGGGAGGAGCCGGCGCTTCCCGGCGGTGGCGGAGGCGGCGGCGGCGGCGTCCCCAGCCGGCCTGGGCGCGGCGAGCCGAGCGCTGCAGGTCTGAGCCGAGCGGCGCGGCGGAGCGGCGGGGGCTGCGGGGCGACCGAGCTGCGGGGAGCCGGGGTGGCATCAGCCCCTGCGAGGGGGCGACGCCGCCGATCGGATGGAGCGCGAGTCTTTGGGGTTATAGGTGCGGGTGGAGAGGACTCGGCGGCCGTGGGCTGATGGGGGACGGGTCGTGGCGCAGGTGGCCCCCTTGGAGTCCTCCTAAGATCGCGGGATGGAGGCTCCCGGGAGAAGCGAACCTCGCCTTTGGGAGAATGAATGAAGCGCTGTGGAAGCGCCTTCCGACTCCTCTGGGCTAACGGATTGGCCGGCGTGCGCGCGTGTGTGTTTAGGATTCGGAGCCGCCGGGGTCCTGGGCGCGGCTGCTTGAACGCCCCGTCGCGGTCCTGGCCCCACGTTGCCCGTCCACCCTGCAGCCGGGGTGGGCCCGCGGGGGCTGGAGCGGCGGGTACAGACTGAAGGCTGGGGCTCGAGGGCAGCTGCACGTCCGCGCCTGGAGTAGGGAGGTTCGAGAAGGAGGCGATAAAGGCTGGGGCTGAGCCCAGTTTCCCCGCCCCCGGCCCCATTTTCCCATTCCCCGAGGCTCTTCGCTGCATTCACGTTGGGTGAGTTGGTGGCACGGAGTTTGGGGGAATGAAGTTATATCTCTAGGAAGCTCCAGGACGCCCCGCGAAGGGATGTGGCGTGCTGTCTTGTGAGGCTGAGCCGAGGGGTTTGCAGGGCCCCAGTTCTTACCAGCTGCAGTTCTAGAAGGACATCCACCAGGTGATGGAGCAGAAAGGCAGTCCGGGGGCGCACCTCCTGAGGTGCCTGGGGGGAAACTGAGGCCTGGAGATTTGCCCCAAGTTCCTCTAGAACTGTCCCCCCCTTCCACACACAGCATTTTCCATGCCCAACTTTCCTACTCCCCTTTCCCAAGTGGTGCAAAATCAGGAGCTCTCCCTTCCAGAACATGGTTCTTGTTAATTTTACCAACAGTATGTTGAATCCGGATGTCTTAACATATAAATCATATATGATTTTGTTTAAAATAGCATGGGAATAAAATGTCTTTTAACTAGGTAGTTTTTAATCAAATAGGTTTTTCTCTCTAAGGCTCCTGAAAGATTGGCAGGAGAATGTCCTGCCTCCCGCTGGCTGGGGGGACTGAGCCAGAAGGTGAAGCAGCTTGCCAGGCTCTCTCAGTGCATAGGTGTGCAAGTGAGCCAGAAGTGGAGCTGCAGGGGGCTCTTCTCTCCCTCCCAGGTCCAGCTCCCTGGCCCCCGGAAGGAAATTCAGCCATGTTTTTGTGTTCTTTCTCTCTGGGTGTTGCATGAGTGCAGTGAGCAGGGTTAATTCATCCAGGACCTTGTGTTTGGAGGCAGGATGGAGAGGCAGATTTGTCCGGAGTGGATCCGCTGCCTGCCTTGCTTTTCTTTGACAGTCAGATGGCCAGAGGCCCCAGCACTGTCACAGTGGCTGCCGTGAGGTCTCTATGTCTCTCTTTTCTGTTGATGTTGCCCGTGGCCAGGAGAAGGGAGCTGTTTGGTTTTTCCACTGGCCCGAAGAAGAGAAGATTAATCCCAGTGTGTGGAAGAGGCAGCGTTTGCAGGAAAGTTTGGGAGAGGTTAGGAAGTGGACTTTGCTTATTTGGTGTCTGGAGAAGGCACAGAAGAGAAGCCCCAAGTTAACCATCTGGTCCACAGGAACCCCAGGCTCTTGGAACCTGCACTAGTGGATGCTTCTGGTTAGAGCTGGTTTGTGTGGGTGTCCAAGGCCACCTTGGACCTGGCTGGAGGTTGCCGGGTGCACTGGCATCCAGGTGAATCCCTGCTAGCTCCAGGGAGAGGTGGAGAGACTCCGGGGCTGCCCTGAGCAGGTGAGCACATGCCTTATCCAAGAGGGCAGCTTTGACTCAGCTCTACCCAGATGGGAGAAGAATTGACAAGTCTTGTTAATTTTCAAGGGAATTCTCAAGCCTGAACATTTAAGTGTGGGCTCAAATTCTACAGGGAGAGGAGACAGTTGGGAGTGGGTGCTCTGCCAAGAAGTCTGAAGCTTAACATCTGGTCCTGAGTTTGCGTATTGGGAAGGGTGTCCCACCATCAGAGAGGTGTGACGTGTGATAAGGACATGGAGACCATAGCCCCAGGCCGAGGGACTAGATCTAACGGATGCCCTCTGTGCCCGTGGCCAAGTGCCAGCCCCTGTGTGCTGTGCGTCACACATTCGTTCAATAGCTGTCTGATGCACCTGACTCAGTCGATAAAGAATTTGCCTGCAATGCAGGAGACCCGGGTTTGATCGGTGGGTCAAGAAGATCCCTTGGAGAAGGAAATGGCAACCCACTCCAGTATTCTTGTCTGGAGAATTCCATGGACAGAGGAGCTTGGTAGACTACAGACCATGGGGTCACAAAGAGTCAGACGTGACTAACACTTTCACTTGCCATATGGAAAGAGGCACTCTGCCTGAAACTTTTCATATGGCTTCATTATTCGATACATTGTTCTCCCTGTGTACACCGATACAGGGAGAAGACAGAGCTCCTGCCCTTCTAGGAGAGGAGCAGGCAAAAATGTCTGTGCCGGGTGGGTGGTTGAGCGGTGAGCTGCATTAACAGCTGGGAGAGGAAAGGAAAAGGCCAGGAAAAAGGTCAGTGAGGGCTGGGAGGCCTGGGAGGAGTCTCTTCTTTCCGATGTGGGAATTGAGGCTGGGAGCAGTGAGTCTCAAGTCATGGAGCCCAGAAGTGAAACATCAGCCTAGGTCTCCAATGCTCCGGCTCCTGGGCTGGCTCTTACATCCCACCCTACCGGGCTGGAGCCTCTTGGAATCTCCCAGGTGAGTGGACACCCCACGTGCTGGGCAGCTCTTGCTTCCGGCCCCTCAGATCCAGACCCTGTCCCGGTCCCCAGGCGTCAGCAGCTCCAGGATTACAGAGGTGCTGTCTGGAGCCTGTCTGTATGAGAGACGAGTTTCCTGCATCTATGAATAAAAGCAGAAACTGTTTAGAAACGTAGCTGGCCTGGGGGTGTCGTGTGAGCATTCCATCACCAGGCATCTCCTGAGTGGCACGTGATGTAGAAGTGATGCTTCCGTCATCAACTGGTGAGGATGGTGCATCACCTCAGAGTGGGGCTACTCAGGGGACGGTGGCTCACTTCCACCCTCACTGCGCCGCTTTGCTGCGGATTCAGATCCTGTCTTCTCACTTAGCTGATGACGTATCGGGGGACTGTTCTGACTTGCACAGGGTGTTTCTTTATTGTTCTCAGGTGCTGGGGTCTGATTTCCTTCCTGAGAGGCTCCTCTGTTAAAATGAAGTGCTAGGGCGGGATGATTTATGTGTAGATCTGGGCTTTATGGCGTGAAATGAAGCGCAAAGGTGTCTGTTATCTAGTGTGTGTATCCAGTGTCCACATCTTGGAAGAAAAGTAAAGGGTCTGTGTTGATTCGGGCCAATACAGAATATCTTTAAGTACGGGCGTTGGGGAGGAAGACATTTGGTCCTAACAGCCGTCCTCCGCTGGGTCCCTACCAATTCCCAGCTTGTCCTGTGCCAGCCTGGTCAGACAGGTCTCCCTTTGTCTCAGTCAGAGGGCGGGGAGGCTGTTGGAGACCACAGGGCCCAATCATTTAGCCCTCCGGATGTGCAAGAGGTCGGGTCACAGAATGGCAGTGGGGGACGGAGGGACACGAGGTGGGGTTGGGGAAAAGCAGTCATGGCTCTCAAAGGGGAAGGCGGTGATGAATCAGCAAGTGGGGTGTCGGGGGGTGTGGCAGAGGAAAGCAGGTTCTCGGTCTCTGTTGATTTCAAAAGGGATGTGGAGGAAACGCGAGCAGCCTGTTTCATCAGCGCCAGCCATACACGGCAATTATGTCTTCTTCCAGGTGCAAGCCCAGGGCCAGGTGTGTGGGGGCCATGAGGCAGAGCTTAGACTAGTGGGCCAGGCAGAACTTGCACGAGTCAGATTATGTAACACTGCCCAGAGTGCAGCAGTTGCTAGGTTAGTGCAGCTCTGAGATTGGAGTGGCCTGGGGCCACTTCACCCCGGTCTGAGAGCTGGGGCCTGAGAACTGAGCCAGGTGTTATTCGCTCCATCATGTCCTGTTCTTTGTGACCCCATGGACTGTAGCCCGCCAGGCTCCCCTGTCCAAGAGATTCTCTGGCAAGAATACTGGAGCGGGTTGCCATGCCCTTCTCCAGGGGATCTTCCCCACCCAGGGATCGAACCTGGGTCTCCTGAGTCTTCTGCATTGCAGGTGGATTCTTTACCATCTGAGCCACCAGGGAAGTCCTACACAGGGCACTTAATACCAGCTTGGAGTGGTGCCTAGCATACAGTAAGTGCTTAATATACATCAGCTCTAGAGCTCATTACTGGGGATGGGAGAATGTCTCTGAGCTCCCTGAAATTGCTTGCCCAGTTTTTTTTTTTTTTTTTAATGTAGCTGTGTATGTTTCTTGGTGGAGGAGGGGAGCATGATTTCTAGCATATTCTACCTCAGAGAGCTTCTCTGACACCCCAGGACGCCTTGGCTTTTAGTCAGGCTGATTGCTTCATCTTTCCAGGCAAAGAGAGAGCTGCATCCACAGCCGCCCTCTGAGATGCTTCCAGTGGATGCCATGGACAGGCGGTCAGGCAGTTCGGCTGGGCTCCTGTGTAGTGTGATTAAGCCAGGGGCAGATCAGGGGATGTGCTGGGGAGGGCGGCTTTCGAATGTTGCATTCCTGAGCCCCACTCCAAGCTTCAGAGAGTTCTGAGCAGGTGTGCGGGGACTTCTTGCCCAGGCAGGCTTGTCCTGACACCTACGCTGCATTTCCAGAATTTGTCCGGGTCCAGGCCTTCTGGGTCTCTGAAGCAAGAGAGGCTGGCAGATCCTCAAAAGCAGAGAGTACCATTATAATGGAAACCTGGACCCTTTCCAGAACTGTGCTTGTGATAAAAATATTGAGACAGGCTGCCTCATCATCCAGGTGCCTGGAAAATACCCCAATACAGGCACATAATTAGATTACAGGGCTGTGCTGTGCTAAATCGCCTCAGTTGTGTCCGACTCTGTGCGACCCCATGGACTGTAGCCCACCAGGCTCCTCTGTCCGTGGGGCTCTCCAGGCAAGAATACTGGAGTGGGTTGCCATGCCCTCCTCCAGGGGATCTTCCCGACCCAGGGATCGAACCCAGGTCTCTTACGTCTCCTGTGATGGCAGCCAGTTCTTCACCCACTAGCGCCACCTTGCTGTTCAGATGCTCAGTCGTGTCCCACTCTTTGCGACCCCATGGACTACAGTATGCCAGGCCTCCCTGGCCTTCACCACCTGCTCAGGCGCAATCATTTTTTCCTATGCCGGGCAAGAACCTGGTGGTTTCACTTCTTCTCTTGAAATGGAATATGTGCCTGCTGACCCTTTTTGCTCCCTGTGGTCGAGAAGATATTGGTGTGACCTCGGAAAGGGATAGGCCTCTGGAGATGGTGGGTCCCTTCTTCCCAGGGCTGTCCTGGATCTCGGGGAAGTTCTGACCTGCTCTGCTTGCCCTTGTAGGGAGCTTCCCTGAGGGCCAGGGGCCCATAGTGCATTTGCTGTGAGGTTGGAAGGTGCATTTCAGAGTCTGAGAAGCCTGTAAAGCTGTGTTATTGTCTCACTCCTTGTTGAAAGGGGTCTGGACTGCTGTGTCTCCTGTCTGTGACATTTGTCAGCTGATTCGGGCTGAATGAGGCAAGTTTGACTAGCACCTTCATTTTCCAATCAACCAAAGGTTTAGTGCCCACCACACGGATGTGCATTTAGCTTGAGTGTTGAATCCCATATCCCCTTGGAGAGGTAGCCTAGGTGGTGGGGTGAGCCTGGACACCACGTAGACCTGGGCTTGAGTCTCTCCCGTGTTTCTTTGTTCCATTATCATGACCCTGGGCCAGTGGTTACATCTGCTTGGTCCCCAGTTTCCTCATCTATAAAGTGGGGTTGATAATCTCTGTCTTATTTTTGTAGTGTAGTTTGGGTTAGTGTAAGTGGGCTTCCCTGATAGCTCAGTTGGTAAAGAATCTGGCTGCAATGCAGGAGACCCCAGTTCTATTCGTGGGTCAGGAAGATCCGCTGGAGAAGGGATAGGCTACCCACTCCAGTATTCTTGGGTTTCCCTTGTGGCTCAGCTGGTAAAGAATCCACTTGCAAGGTGGGAGACCTGGGTTTGATTCCTGGGTTGGAAAGATCCCCTGGAGAAGGGAGAGGCTACTCACTCCAGTATTCTGGCCTGGAAGGTTCTCCATGGGGTTCCAAAGAGTTGGACATGACTGAACAACTTTCACTTTCTTTTTGCAGTACAAATTAGGGTTCAAGGTCTTTCCTGGCCAAGTTCTGAACGAATGGAGAGAGGGGAGGAGAAAGATGCATAAAGATAGAAATGCAGTATTTAGTCCCAACTGAAGTGGACCTTGGAGAATGTGATTGAACCAGTGGGCATGTGGGCATCGCATACCTGGAGTGAGAAGCAGACAGTGAGGCCCACTGACCTCCCCTGAGTCGCAGGCCAGTGGGAAAGCGGCAGCCTCTTCCGGGGCAGCCGCCACCGCCCCCCCCCGGCCCTGGGGCAGCCAGCAGGGGGCAGTGCCTACTCTATGTGGGAAGAAATGCGGCCAGGCTCTTCCTTGCACGCTCCTGGGATGGTGCGGACCTCACCAGGTGGAGACACAGTGGTAGTACACAGGCGGCGCTCTCTCCATGAGGAGGGAAACATCAGGAGTGGTCAAGAAGAGTCCCCCCCGACCCCCCACCTCCCCTGACCCCTCCATCCACCCAGAGCAAATGATGAGTGCTGAGCCCAGGGCCTGACCCATGGAGGGGTCTCACTCGTGGCACCTGTTAGGTGCAGAATTGATAAGGACAGCATCAGATACGCAGTCGATAAGGACATTGAGGTTAGGAGGTGAGCCTGTCACCTGTGTTGCTGTCTGTAGAGCACGGTGGTGATGAGTCAGATTGAGGTAATGATCAGCCTTTGACCTCAAGGCTGCATTCTAACTGTAACACAGGGGTAATTTAGGAGGAGGGGTGGAACCACCGGCAGACTGACAGCCTGGTAGCCTGAG